>NC_065585.1:108683127-108986158 GCF_024542745.1 Macaca thibetana thibetana | reverse complement strand
AGTCACTAAATCTTAAGGCTCAAAAATAATCTCCTTTGACCTGTTTCACATCCAGGGCACATTGGTACATAGGGTGGGCTCCAAGGACTTGGGAAGCTCTGCCTCTGTGGCTCTGCGGGGCCTAGATCCCATGACTGCTCTCAAGAGCTGACAATGAGTGCCTGTGGCTTTTCCAGGTGCTTAGTGCAAGCTGTCAGTGTATCTACCATTCTAGGATCTGGAGAATGGTAGCCCTCTTCTCACAGCTCCATTAGGCAGTACCCCAGTGGGGACTTTGTTTGGGTGCTCCAATGCCACATTTCCCCTCCACACTGCCCTAGTAGAGGTTCTCCTTGTGGGCTGTACCTCTACAGCAGGCTTCTGCGTGGACATCCAGGTTTTTTCGTACATCTTCTGAAATCTAGACAGAGGCTCCCAAGCTCAACTCTTGCATTTTGTGCACCTGCAAGCTTAACGCAACGTGGAAGCTGCCAATGCTTACAGCTTGCACCCTCTGAAGCAGTGACCCAAGCTGTACCTAGACCTCTTCTAGCCACAGCTAGAGCTAGAACAGCTAGGATGCAGGAGGCAGTGTCCTGAGGTTGTGCAGGGCAGTGAGACCCTGGGTCTTGCCCAGGAAACCATGCTGTCCTCCTAAGCCTCTGGGCCTGTGATGAGAAGGACTACTGGGAGAGTCTCTGAAAATGCCTTTGAGGTTTTTCCCCATTGTCTTGGGTATCAGCACTTGCCTTCCTTTTAGTTATACACATTTTTGCAGGCAGCTTGAATTTTCCCCTGAAAATGGGCTTTTCTTTTCCAGCACATGGCCAGGCTGCAAATTTTCCAAGCTTTTATTCTCTGCTTTCCTGTTAAATGTAAGTTTCAGTTGCAGGTCATTTCTTTGCTCACACATATGAGCACAGGTTGTTACAAGCAGCCAGGACAAATCTTGAATGTTCTGCTGCTTAAATGTTTCCTCTGCCAGATACCCTAAATCATCTCTCTCAAGTTCAAAGTTCCACAGATCCCTAGGGCAGGGGTACAGTACAACCAAGCTCTTTGCGAGGGTGTAACAAAAATGACCTTTGTTCCAGTTCCCAATAAGTTCCTCATCTCCACCTGAGATTTTATCATCCTGAACTACACTGTGCATATCATTATCAGAAGTTTGTTCACAACCATTTCACCAGTCTCTAGGAAGTACCAAACTTTCCTTCATCTTCCCATTTTCTTCTAAGCCCTCCAAACTCTTCCAACTTCTGCCTGTTCCAAAGCTGCTTCCACATTTTCAGGTATCTTTATAGTAATACTTGACTCCTCAGTATCAATTTTCTGTGTGAGTCCATTATCACATTGCTATAAAGAAATATCTGAGACTGGGTAACTTATAATTGGCTCATTGTTCCATAGGCTCTACAGGGAGCATGTTGCTGGCATCTGCCTGGCTTCTGGGGAGGCTTCAGGAAACTCAATCATGGTGGAAGGTGAAGGGGAAGCAGGCATGCCTTACACGGCTGGAGCAGGAGTTGGAGTGGAGGGGAGGTGCTGCACACTTTTAAACAACCAGATCTCATGAGCACTCACTCACTATCACTAAAATATGACCAAGGGGTAAATCTGCCCCAATGATCCAATCACCTCCCACCAGGCCTCTTCTCCAACACTGGGGATTACAATTTGACATGAGATTTGGGTGGTGACACAGATCTAAACTCTATCAATAACCTTGGAATTGGCACAGATAAACAAATATGCCTTTTTTTTTTTGATGGAGTTTTACTCTTGTCACCCAGGCTGGAGTGCAGTGGCGCAATCTCGGCTCACTGCAACCTCAGCCTCCCACGTTCAAGCAATTCTCCTGCCTCAGCCTCCCAAGTAGCTGGGATTAGAGGTGCCTGCCACCATGCCTGGCTAATTTTTGTATTTTTAGTAGAGACGGGTTTCACCATGTTGGCCAGGCTGATCTTGAACTCTGGACTTCGTGTGATCCAGTCGCCTTGGCCTCCCAAAGTGCTGGGATTACAGGCATGATCCACTGCGCCCAGCCACAAATATGACTTTTAGAAAGAAGGATGAGAGATGTATAATACTAGAGGTCAGGACACCTCATATATTACAACCACTAAACACAGTATCACTTGAGCTAAATCTCTTGACCTCTCTAGCTGGTATTCCTACAAAAGAATAATTTTCTTTTTTGTCTAATCATTCCCATTCCCATCTTTACATTTAGTGGTAGGTCCCCAACCCCAATACACACAAGGAATGGTTCTCAATTAATGCTTGTTATGAAATGAATACAGTTATAAAACATGGGGTATACACTGAGTGGCCTCTAAATGCTTTTCCAGAGCTAGCGTTCAGTGATTCTAAGAGAATTTGGCATGCCCTTGTGTTCCTCTGTTATCTCTGAGTCTCTTGATTTCTTACATAGACAGGGTGTTTGTGAGGAGAGCAGGCCCAGAAGCAAGGAGCAGAATGATAATTCATGATTAACAGGAACGCCACCTGCCCAAAGTTGTCCTTCCTGAGAAAGGTCAGCTGTTGCTATGAGTAAATATACTTCTCTGGCAGGGTGAAAATACTAGACTGTACTTTCTCTCTTTCCTCCGTATATTTTCCTTTTGTACTGTTGCCTCTGCAAATGTTGATTTCTTGTGAAAACATGAAAGGTCAGAAGTGAGCATGTTAAGAAGAAGTGGATGCATTTCTTTTTCATTTGTATTTATATAGCTAAGGAAGATTGAGCTAGAATAGAAGTTGATCCATGTTATTGAACTGTGGGGCTGACACTTTGAGCACTGAAGCTGCTGTCTTCTTGGATAAGACTATTACAAGAGAGGGAAGAGACAGCAAATCTTTTTCAGAATAATGATTTAGAGGCAGTAGAAGAAAATGAGTGAACATTAGGAGGTCCAGTGGTACATTAACTGGTCAGTCACACTTAGGCAAACAAAATCCAGCTCCCTAAAAGCTCCTGCCTAGAGAGGTAAATAGAAAGAGAAGAAAAAATGAGAGTTATACACAGGAGGCAGCCCAGTAAGAACTGTTTCGGCCATAGGAAACATTCGGGATCAGTTCGAACAAGACAAAGTCAGCTACACAGTTGAACAGGCGCGTTAGTAGAAATGTGTAAAGGAAAATATACTGAACTCATATGAAGCCATTTCTCTATGGGGTTAAGGATTAGTGGCTAGGCTGATGCACAGATTTATAGATGTTGGAGTAGCTGAGGTGATGATAGCTCTTTTATGATGCTTGCCAATCTTTATTGTTTACCTTTTGAAGATATTTAGCTTGCTTTATTTCTGTTTTCTTTGGCTAAAGTAAACACAACAGTGGTTGCTAAGAACTCACTGACGTATACATACACCAAGGCTATGTTGATGACTTCTTTTAGTTACTCCAGGAAGCCCGTACCCACACTTATCAGTTGAGATATGTTGGTACAAAGTAAATTAATGTACAACAGTTGTCGCTAATTTTTTTTTCTCAGAGCACAAGAATATAAACTGTACATACTTATACATACAGACATACATATAGTTATCCACTTTTATTTTCACTCTGATTTTAAAATAGCAAGCAGTGTTACTAGTTTTATAATTTTTATAGAACATTTTAATACAAAAGAGGAAGGATATACTCTCAGAATAAATGGCAGCTATCTATTGAACAAATTTTAATTATGAAAAATTCATTAAATTGACCTCGTTTTCTCATGCCACACACATTTGAAAAATTAATTATGGATTGGCATCAATCCTTGGTTGGCATTTGTGATATTATGACCTGTGGCACAAGTACTTGGACCAGAGTAAATTTACCCTCTCTCTTCTCTGCTTCTTTCTATGTTTCATTTTTTAATTTCATTCTCTCTGCTCCTCTTCTTCCATTTTTCCTCCTTTGTGTCTCCCATGACTTGGGATCCAAGAGACACAATTCATGTGTTCTCACGTCAAGGTTGCTGACAGCTATATTAGAAGCTTTTCCTGAGTTGTTAAAATATGTGCTATCTAGACGAGATCAGGTGAGTTCAGGTATTTTCAGCGAAATAACTTAGAAACAGAAAGTCAAAAGCCACGTGTTCTCACTTATAAGTGGGAGCTAAATAATGTGTATACATGGACACAGAGTGTGGAAAAATAGACGTTGGAGACTCTGAAGAATGGGACGGTGGTGGGGATGAGGGATGAGAAATTACCTAGTTGGTGCAATATACATTATTCAGGTGATGCTTACACTAACAGCTCAAACTTCACCGCTGCACAATACATCCATGGGACAAAACAGCACTTGTAACCCCTAAATTTGTACAAAGAAAAAATAAACCTAAAAAATAAATTAGAAAATATGTCCTATCTAGGTTGCTATTCAGTTAAACAATGAAACAAGCTTTCAGTCCTAGGCTAGGAATGACTAAGAGAAAACTCATTTGGGGTAGAGGGTGAGAAATGCTCAGTGCTGAGGATAGGACTGAAGAGCTAAGTGTAAAGCTGGGGTGAGGGCGTGGGACATTTTGGAAAGTCAGCTATCTAGAAAACAGAACCGACACCAAAGTCCAGGCAAGATAGTATTAAAGGCAGACAAGAATCATAGAGCAGGTGTGGACACTAGGGCTGCAGTGAAAACAGTTGGGAGTGACATACAAGAATAGTGATTGTTTGTAATTATTTGCACCTGTTATTTTTGAATGCTCCAGGTTTCAGATATTGTTGATTATTACTCTCTCATTTTTGGCAGTGACTTTTTGGTATCATAGATACCATGAAACAAACTGTATCGATTGGAATGGAAACATCAAAATATACATTCTCCTATGTGTCCAATTAGTGCATAATACTTTTTACTTCTTGAATGAAATATACCTTAAGAAAATATTATTTTATGTTTTGAATGAGAAATTTGCTTGTGAAGAAATTATAAAGGAGTTTTTGCATAAATGTTTGTTCATACTCATCACTCACTGCCTTCAAAATCACATTAAAAGGAAATGAGCCCCAAAACGTTGGCTGTATTTTTATTTTAATTGAGTTTAGTAACCTTTTATAATTTACAAAAATTCTGAGCAGCCTGAGAGTCTTCTTAAGTTAATTCTCTTCAAACAGTGATTATTTTCCACTGCCTTTGGAATGTTCCATGTGGTTATCAAGTGAACACAGTAATATCTGACTGTCTCAATCAGTTAAACCAGTCTACTCAGCACTCCTTCCTCATTTCCCCATTTCAATAAATACTATTCCTATTCTGTTAGTCAGTCATAGGTAAAAGTTTATGCTTCACTTGGACTCCTCACACCCCTTCACACCTGACCTGCAATATTTGTTGCTGTGTGTGCTTGATTCCGTTATTTTGTACCATTATTAAAATTACCTTCCCTCTCAGCACATCCACTTTGACTCTAACTTAGGGCATGATTCCCTCTTGTCTGCATTTTTAACAATACTAGTTTTATGTGTTGCTTTTTCTTCAGTCAACTGTTATATTAATCTTTCTGGAGTTCAATTTTAAACGTATTATTGCAACTTCAGTGTCTCCTTTTTGCCTATGAGACAAGACTCGAATTTATCAGCCTAATGCTTAATATCTTCATGATTGATTTTATCTTCTCATTCCAATCTTACTTTGACTAGAGGATTCTTATCACAATAGAAAAATGCTTTTATTTTTCATCTTACAAAAAAAAAAAAAAACCCTGCAAAAGAGGAAAATCGTGTGTGGATCAGCTGATCTCTCTACCTCTATGCTTGTCTCTTTCTACCTGTTCTCAACAGAGTAGATAGGCTGATCATTTAAAAATACAAATCTAATCAGTCTCCTCTTCTTGTCCCACCCCTCCAATGGCTTCCTTCTTTTTTTTTTTTTTTTTTTTTTTTGAGATGAAGTCTTGCTCTGTTGCACAGGATGGAGTGCAATGGCGCAATCTCGGCTCAATGCAACCTCTGCCTCCCAGGTTCAAGCAATCCTCATGCCTCAGCCTCCTGAGTAGCTGAGACTACAGACATACACTACCACATCCAGCTAATTTTGTATTTTTTGTAGTGACAGGGTTTTGCCGTGTTGACCAGGCTGGTCTTGAACTCCTGACCTCAAATGGTTGGTCCATCTCAGCCTCCCAGAGTGCTGGGATTACAGGCATGAGCCACCGCACCCAGCCCCTCCAATGGCTTCCTAATGGTCTCAGAGTAAAAGTCCCTCTCTTCCACAAGGTCCTCCATGAACTGGCCTCTGGTTACCTTGCTGCACTCATTTACTGTCCGGTCTTATTACCCTCCTATTCCAGGCTTGCTTCCACTTTTGGGCTTCTGCATTGGCTTTTTTTTTTTTCCTTTTTTTATTCAGATTAGGATGATTTTCACTCACACATCTATTAATATATGAATAGCTCAGGTTTTGATTCGAAAGTCACCTTCCTAGTCAACTTTTCTCCCAACATTTTGTTTCTGTTTTTTTTGTTGTTGTTTCTATTTTTTTTTTTTTTTTATAATCTTCTCCTATAATATGTATTTCAAACTGTAGATCTTGTGTAGTGTCTGGCAACTCAGTAGACTCAGGACAAGAGTTTTTGTCTGTGGTGTCCACTTCTATACCCTAGAACCTAGAATAGATATGAACTGTCAAATAAATAAATATACTTTCTACCAGGCATGGTGGCTCATGCCTGTAATCCCAGCACTTTGGGAGGCCCAGGTGGGTGGATCACTTGAGGGCAGGAGTTTGAGACCAACCTGGTCTCAAACTTGGCAAAACCCCTTATCTACTAAAAATACAAAAGTTAGCAGCGTGTGGTGGTGGGTGCCTGTAATCCTAACTACTGGGAGGCTGATGCATGAGAATTGCTTGAGCTCGGAGGCAGAGATGGCAGTGAGCTGAGATCCTGTCACTGCCCTCCAGCGTGGGTAACAGAGCAAGACTCTCTCTCAAAAAAATAAAAATAAAAATAAAAATAAAAGAAATAAAAAATAAATGTACTTTCTACTCTTTACCCTTTGCTCCAGAAAAAGATAGACATGCTGTTCCCAGATACACATTGCACCTTTTTCTTTCCCTTCCTTGGTTTGGCAGCTTTTTTCTTTGCCAGGAACATCTTTCATCTTTTTCCTAAATCTCTGCAAAGCCAAAGCTCTTGCACCCTTCCCATCTCTTCAAAAAAAGTTACATTTTCTGTTGTAGTTTTCCAATGCCTTTTCAACCACAGGTGTTCTTGGCTTTATTCTGATTCCTGTCAGAGATTCACCACAGCTGGAAGTCATCTCTCTCCTTTCTGAACACTCTGCATTCCAGCAAAGTGCCCATTCTCCACCAGCAATGAGTCCTCTCTTATTATCCCACCCTGAGTACTGCATGTAAAGTGGATGATATTTTTAGTCCTGATGCATGTTAGGTTTGGCTCTTTTATAGTATTATATAACTTGTATGTATTTCTCCCTAATTTTTTCATTATTATTTTCATTTCTTTCATTTCTTTCATTTTTTGGCAACCTAAACCTACAGAGAACTCCTCAAGAAGATTTGTGTATTTCCATTACTTTAGTTGCCCCACACCTCATTATGAAATTAAACTACTTAAGTTGTGTGGCCTAAAGAGATAAAGGGGGTAGTTAAGACCATGACATTCCCATAGCCTTTTCACATCCACGGCCCCACCCCACCTCGATTTCTACCACAGCTATCTAATATACTTGGATTACACACATGTGTGTGCATGCACACACATACAGATAGACAACTTTTCTTTGGCAAAATTATTGTTCTTAAAGACATTTTAAAAAACTGAATACATGACTTAAATGAGTTCCCAAATTTTCAGTTTCCAGTTTTCTTTTGAACTAAATTCCAGAGCCCATCTATGATTCTTTTTTCAACTTGATGAGTTCCAAGTTATAATCATTGTCTAGGTTTCAGTTCTTCCAAATAAAATTATAGGTAACAGAGCTGCAAAGATGCTTTTTGAATTTCCTGTCCAGCATCATCTTTTCACAGATGATAAAAATAGGTCCTAAGAAGGACTGATTTGTTCACATTCACACAGTTAGCAGAAAATTCAAAAAATCAAAAATCATGTATAAGTTTCAAGAAAAATGCACATTCTGTACTCCATTTTGCCAAACTTGTCAGTATTTTCTTTTACCTAAAGTTTTAGTCTGAAATATATATTCCTCAGTCCATTGAGAAGTAGAACTTGCCTCAATTTCAATGAAGGATTTACCAATATGCTGCTTTTAACAGGTTAAGGTTCCTAGCAGCTAGTTTCATAGCAGAAGATTTCTATTTGTGTTTGATTTAGCCAAGATACTGGTTTTAAAGTCTGTATTACAGTGATATAGTGGTAAAGAGATAATAAGAAAGCAATGGAAAACAAAGTCTGTGAGGGTGAATTGTATAGGAGATGTGTGAGAAAAAATTAGTTACCTATCAAGCCCAGGAGAATTAAAATGATTTAGAATGGTCAGTAGGGTTTGAAAGAAAGATCATGGACTTTAGAAACATCCATGTGACTTAACTTCCTTCTCTGTCATGTACAGTATGTGACCTTGGACAAGCTACTTAATAATTCTCAGCTTTGGTTTCTCATGAAACATTAAAATGGCAACAAAGATAGTTGTATAGATTAAATTAGATAAATTATGTAAGGGACACTACTTCAGAGTACTCTCTTAATAAATGGTACATATTGGTAATTGAGTAACACAACTAGACTAATAATATAACATTAACAGAGAACATATTCCATTATTAATATGACTTCTAATGTCAGACACACAGACCAAATAATCTTACCTGGCTCTGCTATACATGGTTGCATCAGTTGTATCTTTATGATGAAACTCTAATGGCCCTGAGACTTCCCACACTGGTATATCTGCCTCTGCCAGTCTTAATGAGCAGATGCTAGCACATAGCAGAGACCACATTTTTGTTTCCCTATCTTTAAGTTGAAATATATGTGGCATCTATCATGTAATATTCCTTGCTTGCAACCTTGTAAGGCTCTTCTGAGGATGCATGACTGTGTTTTATTTTATTTGTTTAGTTTAGGCAGAAGGAACAAAGAAGACAAGTCTACCTATGCCATCAGTTTTTCTGAGCCAAAATCAAATGCCTCAGCAAGATTTGTGTGATTCATATGCAGATTCCTAAAAGGACGGGGGAAATGCTGACCTCCTGTTCCACTCAATGGAATCTCCCTGGACTGTGGAATAGGGAGTTTAAAATATTAATGCCTTGAATAATAAATTAGAGTACATAGTAAATGAGGTATGAGCACAACAATTTTAATTAGTTTTAGGCACATTTTAATGATTGTTTGGCCATTAACTTCAGTAAACATAAAAATGCACGAGAAAAAGATGTATGAGCTCCTTATTACTTAGCTTTGTTTTAACTGAAGCCTTTGCAAAGATGTATATCATTTTAATTTTGGTTCCAGAGGCTTTTATGTAAATTAATTGCATTGGAGAATTGGCAAGAACATTTTATTCAATTTGGAACAGCAGTGATTATAAGCTTCACATTAATATAACAACAATTTAACAATGGCTGATAGATGGGCCACAGCCATGCAATTATCAAAAGTGAGACACTCTCTTGATCTCTAATTAGGTCTATAAGCAAATAGAGTTTTGCCGGCACTAATTGCCATATTAAAGCTGGCAGTGAGGTAGCAAGTGCTCTCACATTAACGTAGTCAGCACAGGGTGCTGTTTATCCAAAGATTTTTCCATTTTCTGATTTAATCAGATATGTAATTCAATTGTGTATGTTGTGGAAATAGATGTTTAAGTGAATTGGAAAGCATTCTCGCCCTTGATCTACACAACCATGCATCTTGTTAACCGCAGACATCAGTGTTTTAAGTCTAAAACGTAAGTGTTAGGCTACACTTTTTTTTTCCCCACTGTCCTTACTGCCTGTTCAGACGTCTGTCCTATCATACCTCTGACTCAGTACCTAGGATGTCTGGTGTTATGTGCCAGACAGATGTGTGCATGGAAGAAGATGTACAATGCCTTGATTTGTTGCTCCATTTTAGCAGGGATTAAAAAGCACTCAAAGGGATTTGGAAGGCATTTGAGCACCAGGCTACATATTGTGGGACCAATTTTAAAGAACCCAGAAAATCCCTTTATTCCTTTCAGTCTTTGCCTAAAAGCTTGGCCCATTATGCAACAAAGGCTATTTGTTTTATTTTCTATGTCAGCTTATTCCAATGTGTACATCAATAACATTTAAAAAAAAGAGAGAGATTTTCATATAGGGATCTGAGTGAGTTTAAACTAAATCTGGAAAAGGCAATTTTCTAGGGAAGAGCCTATAAGAAAAAGTCAACCCAGGGAGATTGCTAAGAAAGTAGATTTTAAGTGTTGTCACCACAGAAAAATAAGTATGTAAGGGAATGCATATGTTAATTATCTCAATTTAGCCATTTCATGGTGTATTACATACATAAAAACATCATGTTTTACAACATAAATATATACAACTTTTGTTTGTCAATTTTAAATAAAGACCATATAATGGTGGTTTTCTAATAGGAAACCGACTTTTTAAAAATATATGGCCTTAATGGAAAAGAACAAATTCTCCTACCCCCATCCAAAATAGCAATTGAGAGACATAGGTGTCTTTGGTAAATAACTTCATAGAATCCTATTGAGGAGTAATTCAAAATCTTCTATCAGGACTTTTATATCCATGGTAGTGTCCATGAAGAGAAATAAGCCACAAAGACCCCATAGGGCAAAATTTGAAAGCAGAAGACAAATATTTGTGCAAGAGTATGTGAAATATTCAAACCATTCTGTAGAGAGACGTCTTAAAACATATGAGACAGTTAGAAAGACATATATTCTTTTCACTTTTATTGGTTTGTGCTTCACTCTCACTGATAATTACTATTTATTACAGGAAATTGTGCATGTTTGTATTTGTGTGTATTTGCATTTGATTTAACAGTTAGTCACTAGAAAATTAAGAGTATGAATTTGTGTGACTGAAACTCACACAGAGAGAGAGATCTCAAAGAAGGCTCAGACTCAGCATTTCTGGGTCATGCCTAGAATAGCTGTGCTGTTTAAGAGGGCAAAGTCCTCCTCTGAGCTATGCTTGAGGCTTGAGATATCAATGACCAGCTGTGACAAAGCTGACACAGCCTTATTTCCGCCTGTTCGCTACCTTGACTTACTGGCCCAGGCCTATGGAACCCACTGCTACCCTCCAGATAGTGGATAGTGTTCCCAGAAGACAGGCATCAATTTACACAGTACAGATTAGAAGAATGAAATGATCTCAGAAAGAGAAAGGAACCCTGATATGGTTTGGCTCTGTGTACCCACCCAAATCTCATCTTGTAGTTCCTATAGTTCCCATATGTTGTGAAAGGGACCCAGTGGGAGATAACGGAATCATGGGGGGCAGGTATTTCCCCTGCTATTCTCGTGATAGTGAATAAGTCTCACGAGATCTGATGGTTTTAAAAACGGGAATTTCCCTGCACAAGCTCTCTCTCTTTGCCTGCTGTCATCCATGTAAGATGTGACTTGCTCCTCCTTGCCTTCTGCCATGATTGTAAGTTCCCCAGCCATGTGGAACTGTAAGTATATTAAACCTCTTTCTTTTGTAAATTGCCTAGTCTTGCATATGTCTTTATCAGCAGTGTGAAAATGGAATAGTTCAAACCCTAAGGTGAGGGAATGAGGTTAAGAAAATGAGTGTCTACAGAAGAACATCCCATCAAGGGATCAGCTTCTTAGTTGCTTTTCCAGAATTATGGATAAAAAATAGCAGGCACACAGTTTGAATTTTTCTCCTTGGTTGCAGTTCACCCAAATTATCCCAGTCCTTGGGTGAAATCATTAATACCCACATATCCTTGTAGAATTGTGTTGTGGGGAATCAAATTATAGTAACAGTAAAGGAAACTATGGCCTGTCCTAAAACCTGAGGTCTCGCCCTCATGAAAACATGTCATCCTGTTGAGGGCCTGTTTCCAGAGAACTTCCCAGATGCTAACTGGCAGAAGAGAGATCAGCTGGCCACGCAGCTGAGAGAGGCAGGAGGGCAGCTTCTTGCAGAATCATTCTGGAGGGTCTGCTGGAGTCTGGTCACCCTTGCAGGTAGTTGGGGAGAAGTGGGATGCTATGCTTCTCTCCAGGTTACATTATTTCAGGACTTAAAAATAAACTTTCGACGTGTGTGTGTGTGTGTGTGTGTGTGTGTGTGTGTGTGTGTAGTGGAAAGGGCACCTAATTTGGGGTAGGCATCGTTCCAAGTGTTATGTTTTCTGGCAGGTCCAAATTGGATCGCTTTTTGCAGAGTATTATTATTTTCTCATGGTGGATATGTGTGATTAGGAAAAGACCACTACTTATAGCTTGGTGACAATTCAGGCAATTTGGTCTTTACAGTAAGTAAGAAAGCACTCCCTTTGTATTTTAATAAAAATTAAAAAATTATTAACTTCTTTTTTGACTTCTTATTACATGCCAGAATCTTTGTCAAATATCCATATGTGTCTGGATGTGTGTGTATATGTAATAATTAATTTAATTCTTACACTATCACTAAAATGTTAGTATTATTATCTCTGTAAATAAAGAAACTGAGGTGAAAGGAGGGTAAATTGCTATTCAAAAACTCAGGGCTGGCTGATCCCCCAAACCATGCTTCTTTTTTTTCCAGGTTGCTTCCCTGTTGTATATCTGGTGTAGCTTGAGGCATATTATATCATTAAGAAGACTATGCTTGCAATCATTTATAAATGCCAATATCTTATCCTCCTGCTACCAACAGGGTTGTTCTTACCCACAAGTAAACAGAGCCATACAGGTGTGACCCATGGGGCACTAAAATGCTTGTTCTTCCCTCAAACCTACCAGTAAGTCTAAAAATCTAACACTTTAAAAGTCTAACATTCTAACATGATGTCTTAGCAAGGTATCAGTATGGATTAGTGGAAATAGCACTGTCTCACAAGGGTCAGAATAGCCAGATTCTTGGGCTTCAGGCTGCTCGTTGATAAAAGAAAGTTTCTAGAATGAATAGTCTTCAAATTTCCCTCGTTAAAAAGTTCCATATGTGTTTGATGTTATTTGTATTAATATTTTGTGTCCTTTTGGAAAGATGACATATTAACCACAGATTACAAGGACTAATATCTGCATATTAATTTCTTACCATCACCTAACAAAGAGCAATCCCTTAAGCAAATGGTAGAGGGGTACATAATCACGGTGAGCTTATACTGTAGAAAAAGAGTGAAAGAGCAGTCAGTAGTTGTAGGAGAGTAGTTAAGACACCATAGTAGGCAACTCTGCCCTTCTCAGAGGATGTATGATATCTGTGGGTGTCAAGAAGATGAAATACAAAGCAGCAGAACAATATGTGCCTGAGTGACAGTCTCCACGCATAGGAAAGAGAGGTGGGCAGTACGGGTTGCCTTATTTAGAAACCATACCTTGAAGTGGTCCTGACTAGGAATGATGCTTGGGAAGCCTAATAATGGAGAGTTTCAGCTCTGAGTCTTGATTCCAGGTTGTATTTAATTCTGCCTTGCTTGATGTCTGCTTTTTTATAAGTCCTTGACCTATGGGCCAGTAGTAACTTGCATAGCCAGAAATTCCTGATGCTGAGAACCAGCCAGGAAGTCAAGAAGCCACTGAAAGTTGGACTCTTGGCTTCACGCCTCCTGCTCTAGTCTTGTGTTAGTACCTGAGAGTTCTAGCAAGGTCTCCATCCCCAAATCCTATTGCCAATTTACTTGGCAAGAGACATGCATCATTGGATTAAGGCTAAATGGTCATCTTTTTCATTTTAATGTTCTTGCCCTTAATTAATAGTTTAGTCTTTCAGGCCTTCATTTGTTACACTTAAATGAATTTTGTAATTAGCTTTGCATCTCAGGTTTGTTGCCCCATTTAAGTCTAGAAGAGCAGTCAATTAGTTCTATTTCCCCATTCTGTCTCACTTTTTTAGAACAATTTCCCGATGTCTAATTGCTTAAGTACAACTAATATAATCCAGCGAGATCATAAACCGGGCACTGCTTAGTGCCCATGAAGTACTTAGTGCCTCACTAAGTAAGCTGGCACTTGGTAAAAAGATTATTGAATTTATCAAGCATTTGGCCCAATACAGCTCCTAAGAAATGCATTTTGAGGATATGACAGTCCTAGTGAGTGAGTTAAAGACTCATTATTTGGGTTGCTACTGCCCTTGCATGAAAACTGTGATTCTTGTCAAGTCCATTAGCTGCTTTACAAAACAAGAGCTGTCATTTCATTAAGCTGCCTTACACATATCAACAGCTCCAGGGTGAATTCTGGTCACTTCTTGTCTATGTCACAATTCTTTCTGAAAGCTGACTTCCCCCAGTGTGTGCCAGCAGCCTACAAATCTTCAATGTATAAGGAGATTCCATGAATCTAACAGAAGAAGAAGCAACTGGTTTAAAAATCATAGAAAGGCCAGGGCAGGCAGATCACCTGAGGTCAGGAGTTCGAGACCAACCTGGACAACATGGTGAAACCCTGTGTCTACTAAAAATACAAAAATGAGCTGGGTGTGGTGGCGCATGCCTGTAGTCCCAGCTACTTGGGAGGCTGAGGCAGGAGAATCGCTTAAACCCAGGAGGCGGAGGTTGCAGTAAGCCGAGATCATGTCACTGCATTCCAGCCTGGGTGACAGAGCAAGACTCCATCTCAAAACAAACAAACAAACAAACAAAATCATAGAAAGTTTAATTTAAAAAATTTTGCCTTCTTAGTCAAGTATCAATTAGTAAAGAACGAAAAAATATTGAAATTAGAGCATTAGGTGATAAACTCAGTCCACTTTTTAGTTAAGAGTAGAGCAGGCAGTGGATTTCAGAAATCTACTTTGCAATCCAGTGTTCTTTCTGAGAAATCACACACTGTCCCTCGGATGGCCTTCATGTACTAATTTCTTTAGATCTTCATTTACTTAATAAAGATATACCAAGTCCTTCTTTTATGCCAGATATTGTTTCAGAGCTGGAGTTATGTCAGTGAACGAGACTGAGTTCCTGCCTTCATGGAACGTAAGTTCTAGCCAGACAGACGAATCAATATAACGTATGATATCACATGATGTTAAGTAAAATAAACCAGGGTAGTGGGGATAGAGTATAATGAAGTGCCCTTTAAGATAAGGGATTAGAAAAGGCCTCTTTGAGGCTGCCTTGTGAGAACAGTGCTTTGGCTGAACTGAGGGTAAACAACAAGCCACGCAGAGAGGAAAATTGCAAAGACTCTGAGGAAAAAATAAATTCTGTATGTTTGTGTTCACGAATTAGCAATGAGGCCAGTGTGTTCAGAACAGTGAGGGTTGCTCAGAATAGTAGGAGATAAGTGCATATTTATAGATAATGATTATTTCTGCTTCCTCTATGAGTAGAATTGCAATTCCACTGAATGCAGAAAGAGAACGTTTATCCTATTAAGAAGACTGATAAGTGGCTGCATAATCTGGAAATATTAAATTTTCTCAATGATAAAAGACAAATTCAAACCCACATGACTACGGAGGCCAATATTATCTTTTAATTTCAACCTAAATTGGCTGAGCACCAACTGTGTGTGAGGCTCTGGAAGACACACAGTGAAGCAGAAACTAACGTTCTTTCTTTATAAATGAGTACCCAAAAAAATAGAACAAGTAAGAGAAAACATTAATAAGACAGAATATGAGGTATCATCGAAGATGTCAAAAGTGCTGAGAGGTTCGGTGGAAGGATGGAATGTAGCTTGCTGAAAGATGCAGACAGGTGTGATAAAGAAACGCTGGCATACAGACTGGGAGTAAATGAAGAGCAAGACATTGACAGGTAAGAGACAGGTTACCTGGGAGCTCTTACAAGCGGAGGAAATAGTATTAGTAAAGGCAGGAATGTGGGTGAGAGAGAGAGTTGTCTTGGAACAAGAGTCCAACTGGTTGGAATATAGGATAAGAGAATATGTTAGATAAAGTCAACAAATTAATGCAGAGCTTTAATACTTTAATTGGGAACTTGAACCTAATTAATTAGGCACTACAGAGCTATTAAAGGTTTTGCACCAGAGAGGCAATGATGACAAAGAAAATGTGTTACATTCCCTTTAGTCCTTTATGAAGTTATCATTGAGGAATTTAGGCATATTGGTGCTTTTCTAACTTTTTTAAACTTTGAAACTTTCTTGCCCATTGAAATATTTCAAAAAGACTCACATCTATAGACAGGTAAAAATGAATTTATTTGTTTTGAAATAGGATAAGAATTCCTGACCTCTTAACCCCTTTCTTTACATCTGAAGATGTCCCAAAGGCATTTTCAAGGAAACTCAGGACCATGAGAAAAACAGTTTGAAAACCATTGAACCAAAGCATCTTGAATCGACTTTCATTTTCTAACCACTTTTTAGGAGAGTTTAACATTCATTTGGTAAAATATTGCATTAACTTTTCCTTCTATTAAAAGGCATTTCTTTCAAAAATCAATGTGTTGTCAGCACACGCACAACCTATACTCTATCCACTGTAATATTTGAGATTGGATCATGAAGCTCACTGCTACCTCGATAACTGAGGCCAAGTAGAGGATTCAAGTCAATCAGAGGAACAGCTTATAAGAGGCTTCAGAATCTTAGGATAATACAACTCGAATTTTAAAAGTGGCTTCCCTAGCTCTAAAAAAACATAAGGAAGTGTCAGCCAAGAGTTAATATGATCCATTCTTTTTAAAAGGTTATTTTCCCAGCAGGGGCTCATCCTGCTTTTACAAACATGAATCTTCTTAGCACCTGAAAATGGAAGTGAGGACGAGGTCAGTAGAGATCTTCTTTGGTAGATGAGACCATCAAAAAGAGCAGAAATGAATTTAGACTCACCTACTTCCCCACTATACACATCTTAACATAAAGCCTGGGTGTGAATTAACAGCAAAACATTTATTTGTGCTTCAATCTGTTCAAATTTGTCGCTCTGGCTCAAAAAGAGAGAAAATTGAAGAATTTCTGCATTCTCACAAATGTTATTTTCTTCATTTTTCACAGTTGCTTCTGTATACTCTTCAACTGTGCTGACTTCCCCCAGAGAATTCAGACACCTCTCTAAAAAGATGCCTGTTGTGGGAGTCAGAGGTTGCAGTGAGCCGAGATTGCGCCACTGTACTCCAGCCTGGTGACAGAGCCAGACTCCGTCTCAAAAAAAAAAAAATGCCTGTAGTGGTTGCTATCAATTCTGGGTGTCTGGAAGAACACCCCTATACATGTCGGCCTCCCCTGTGAAGTTGGCGTAAGATTGGAGAAGTACAATGAGAAGATGGCATGACTTCATGCTTGTGGAGCAACAATGGGCTTTGATCTGCTCTGTCTCATTCTGACAATTATTTCTCCACATGAACACATGTCCTCTTTTGTGGGCTCTGCAGTTGACTCTTCAAAACTTATTCTACCAGCCTCCAATTCTGAAGCAGAGAAATGGCTTGAAGAATAAACCTCAGGCTGAATCTTTATTGGTCTTTGTCTTTCCCATGTCAAGATTGGTCCAATCAGCCCCCAAAAGGCAGACTTTATGGTTTGTGTAGCTTTGAGTTGTTTATTACAGGGCTCAACTTACACCTGACTTGAAGATTTATTCTTCTTTCTTTCCAAAAGCGAGGATGGCTGTTTAAATGAAAATGAGGTAGGCCAAGGAAGAAGATGTTTTAGAGACCGCATTGTGTTTTGCCAGGACAGTAAAATATTGACAGATAAAATCAGGAATTCTAGGCTCATGACCAGGCATAATTACTTATTAATTCCATAATATTTTAGATAGCTTAAGTTTCTTGAGCATCTACATCTACTGTTTTCTCAGTGAACTGGGAAAGAAAATAGTTTCTACCTCACAGGATTATAGTATACCTTATGTGATTAAGCTGTTCTGAACCCACTTGGAAAAGTCTAAAATTTAAACAGTTAAGTAAACACACATTTAAACATGGGAAACCTGTGGTGGTATCATTTTGAAACACATTTCAGCAAGACACCAGAGATTTAAATATAATCACCCATGCATCCACTTTTCTCACTTCGAACTGGGAAAGGGGCCAGAGGAGAGGAGTATGTGAATGAAGTTGAATAAAATTAATGGATTCTCAATGAGCAGATCCAGATCTTATCAGTGTTATCCACAGAAGCAGGAAACTGGCAGCACTTGGGTTATGGGTGAAGCAAAACAGGGTGGAGAGGAAGATGACATTGCCACTTGTTGATCCATGGAAAAGATCAGAAGATTAACCAAAAGCTACACTAGTGGTATTTGAACTGCCCTTGACTGACCCTTCTTAGAAACCTCCATGACATGTAAACATATGGCAGAAAGAAAGGGTGCAGAGATATGGAGGATAAACCAGCAGAGCCCTGAGATCCTCCGGTGTGTAGCTCTACTTATCAATTTTACATATTAAACTTCCAGTTTTGTTTGGAAAAAAAATGGTAAACAATCCCCAAAGCAAAGCTCTCTATTCTTCAACGTCTGCCTAAATGACACCATTGACAACTATATCACTGCCTCTTGGGAAAATTTCTTATATCTAGGGAACAGCCAAAGCTATTTGGCTATTAGGGAATTTTCATTATATTGAAATGACATCACTTTTTGTTTACATATTACCTTATTTCTATCATTCAGGCATGACACTTGTATTAGTCTGTTTTCATACTGCTATAAAGAACTGCCCAAAACTGGGTAATTTATAAAGGAAAGACATTTAATTGACTGACAGTTCAGCATGGCTGGGGAGGCCTCAGGAAGCTTACAGTCATGGTGGAAGGTGAAGGGGAAGCCAGACACCTTCTTCACAGGGTGGCAGGAAGAAGTGCCAAATGAAGAGGGAAAGCATCCTTTATAAAACCATCAGATCTCCTGAGAACTCACTCACTATCATGAGAACAGCATGGGGAAAACTCTCCCCACGATTCAGTGACCTACACCTGGCCTCTCCCTTGACACATGGGGATCATGGGGATTACAATTCGAGATGAGATTTGGGGGGGGACACAAAATCTAACCATCTCACACCTACAGAAATCATCTACTCCCTCTTGTCCATGATAGGTTTTCAACTATTTGAAGTCAGTTAACTTGCTTTTCTGCATTTCTTCTTGATGCTAGGATTCCAGTAACCACTTTTCAGATGACATTGTTTTGAGTCTCCCCAGTGCTCTGCTTTCTCTAATATAAAAGTTCCTCAGTTCGTGTAGATGCCTGTGCAGTGTACTTGTTTTAAAACAAATTGATTGGTATCGCCTATCTAAAATGAAGCAAACTAGAATATTGACTGCCTTGATTTGGGTGGACATTGGCAAATATTTGAAACCCAGAAATCTATTGGGATCAATCTCTTTTTATGATGTTCTATGATTTACCACCCCCATTGTCTCAAATTCCAGTCCATTTTTGGAAGGATTAATATCCAGTTCTGAAAAAAAAAATTCAGTGCCTCTGCTTTCATGGTCACCAGTAGCCCTGAGCATCTATTAACTCTAAATTTTAGTTGCATGATGATTGTCCTAATGTCCTTTGTTGCCTGTGCTTTCCTTCTAATATCTTATTATCCCTGATGTGAACTTACCACGTTTTCTATTCTTTCATCACACTTTTACATCAGAACACATTCACATAAAATGTTTTGTTTGTATCAGACTTTGTTTATGATTTTAGCAGACGGAGGGGTCTGCTTTAAACAATGTCAATTCCTTAAAAAAAACTTTTTTTAAAGTTAAACAACAGGCTCCCTGGCCATTTCTAAGAGACCTTCAGCCTTTGGACCTCATCTTCGGACCTCTTTTCCTCCTCCGTCTTTGCCATTTCTCTTTCAGCAGCAAAGCCATATAGCCTTCATTTTCTTCTTTAGAGCAATTTTGTTCTCTTTATTTCTTATCCTCAAACTCATGTGATGCCTCTGTTAAAGTTTTGAAATTTTTATTTGAAAGAACCCATCAAGTTATATTTCTGCTAAAGTAGTTTTTCCACTTCTTATTTATGAGAAAATTTGTGCCTGTTTTATTAGGCACAAATTTTATTAATATAGGTTAAGTGCCATCACACATTTGGGGGGTTACTTCTATTTAATATTTTTATCAGTCAAATTAAGTGTATAATTTAGCATGGAGCTTTGTACCTATCGAGAGTGTCCTAAAAATAAACATGTTCAGGTAATGTAAAGCAATCACATTGGCTGATTTGCATTTTATTTTCTGGCCTCGGGCCACATGTTGGTGAAAGCGTCAAATGTAAGTTACACGCTAGCAAGCAACAGAAGAGAAAAACTGTATAATTCAGCTATAAAATCACTGATTCCAGCATACCACCTCCATTGTCTCTGAGGAGCTGTGGAAATACTGTTCACAGCACTTTCTTTCAGAAGCAGTTCTTCCAGACCTGCTGCAACAGCTGCTTGTGCTGTTCAGCAGGGAAACTCAGGCAGATGTTGCATAAGGTCCTTTTTCTCACCTCCTACAGGAGTGCAATATGAATTAAAAGAACATTTATATTGTTAAACCCATCACAAATGAAACGCTGTCCCCAAGCCTCCTGGTACAGAGCTACAGAGGCTAAGCATAACTTGGTTTTTCAAGCAAAGGGTCTCTCAATGTCTGCATTTGAATATTAACAGAGGGAGGAAGAACAGTGAGGAAAGAGAGTTACTGTGAAAGAAAAGTATATTCAGGAAATTAAGTACATACAGAGAATGACAGTCAGAATCTTAAATTAACAAACCCAACATGACCGGAAAGGAATGTGTCTCTTTCAGTGGCCTTGGCTTACTCCCAGTGTAGAAGCGCTATCTGCCTAAAATTAGCAGCTACAGTGGAGTCTGTTCCGTGGTCTCCGTGTGCAGCACCATCACCCAAGGTCTATGCTTGATGGCATCTGTAATACCATGTTACCGGAGAGAAACTCTAAAGTATCTATTTATATATACCTTTGATCTCATTCTATTACTTTTCTTTTATAGCTTATTTAATATACATATTCAACAGTGCATTTATATCACTTACAAATAAATGTGTGTAGATATATACACACCTGTGCACTTTTTTTGCAATAAGAAATTTATAATAAAAATAATTTTGAATACCACTATTTTAAAGGATTTATGGAGTCATCAGGGATCTGTTTACAAATGAGATTGAAAACACTCTGGCGAAAAAGCTCAATCTCACCATTTGGCTGTATCTGAAAGTTCAATGGAAACTAGATGGCAAACCCTTTAGAACTGGCCTAGATTTTTTTCTTGCTTAAGGACTTGTACAGATAGAGATCACTAAATGTCCTTTTGTAACAGCTTGAGAAGAAAATGGTTTCCTGGGGTTCTTAGGAAATGGGACTGCTACAAAGGAAGGATGCTAACGTCTTTAAAAAGGCAAGTTCTTTTTACATTGTAAATAAATGGGTGATTTTCATGATTTTTACCTTTGCTTTGTTAAGTTGTCACCTATTTGGACACTCTCAACCTACATATGGAGTTGAAACCCTGAGCATCAACCCATATTCCAAGGCTCCGCAGGAACTCTTCTAATGCCGTATGTGATGGAAGATCAGACACGTCACGGTCAACTACAGAGGCAAGTGTTTTCCTAATAACCAGTTCTCACCAAAGAAACTAAGTGTATCTACAGGCAGAGCATGATGTGGTGACAGCTAATGTTTTAGTTTTAAAACTATTCATGGCTGAGGCATCAAAGTCTGTTGTCATTAATAATGTAGTTCTGCAAATGATGTGAATTGATGGCACAGTTTTATTATGAATGTCAGGTTTAGGCTTAGGTCAGAACTTTAGGTTTACTTTATTTTTTTGAACCTAAATATCAGCATAGAAATTTGCTACATCCCTACCAGCGGAAACAAAAAGAAGAAAATAAAATTCTATTGATTTCAGAAACCTGGCAAATATGTTGTTTAAAGATAGGGTGAAACTTGATTTTTACTTGTAAGTCTGAGCATCCTTTAACTTGGTTTCCCCTCAAATAAAATGGGCAATGACTCTAGGTTGGATGACACCAGATTCATGAAGACTTGAGCTTTCCCAAGGGATGACATTTTCACTCCCTACAACTGGGAAAATCAACAGAAATGTGAAATTGCTTCTCTGGGCCATAAGATAACAAAGGATCTGAGTTTATCTACCTTGATTACCACAGAATTAAATAAATTAAAAATAGCTTGGTTAGGAGACTGATAGGGAAATCCCCTGAGAAGGTCTCTTTTTATATGGGAATCTTTTGGTCATGAATGCTGGCACTGTCATTGATTTATGACTCTTTGTTACTGAAATGAGCATGGCCAGGCTAGTTCTATCAGAAAGAAGGCAAACTACTTAATCATATTCATATCCTCTTGTCTGATTTTCAATTGGCTTCACTGCTTTTTTTTTGCATTTGGTTTGGTTTGAACACCAGCCATCCCTCATGACCTAGGTTATAGAGGAAAAACAAAATGAGAGGCTTTATAGGAACTTGAACGTGGAATAGCTCTTTCCCTGTGCTCCAGTGGTGAGTAAAGTCAAAGTGAATCAGGAATAAACTCTGACAGCCAATGGGCAGGCCTCAAATTGGCCCTGAGCCATTCCATAGTCATTTTATAATTACATCTTCACATACAGCAGATTTACATGTGTTAAGATTCATTTGGAAATGGCACGTGGGCACCTGCAATTTGGCATTCCAGTTAGAGCCCTAGTGTATCACACACTTGATTAATAAACTCTGAAGTGCTGAAATGATTCTGTGTCATTAATCATATTCTCTTCTACCTCTATATTACCTGAAATCATTAGAGGAGAAAGCCTGAAGTGCAATCAGCTACCAGCATGTTAATGCAATGACTAGACTCTTAGCTCCAAACAAGCTAAAGAAAGTAAGTGGGAAATTACACACTGTATGTGGTTTTTATTTCAGGAAGATTGTGCAGCAATCCTTCTTTAAAACATGGACATCTTATGAAAATCACCTTTTAATAATACCTAACAGAATTTATGACAAGACAGACAGACAGACAGATAGACAGTTTCACCTACTAGAATAAGCATCAGAAGAGCTCGTTGCTTTGTGGAGAAGGAAGTCCCCAGTAGGAATTCAGTTTTTGCCTAATAGCTGAAAGGGATCGTGAAAAAGCAGTGAGTTCTTCAACATCATCAGTTATCTGATACATATTTGCACATATGTAATTCACTCCATCAGTCAGTGCTCACCAGTAGATAATGCAGGCTTTTGAGGTATAGATTCATGTGTCTATTTTTCATTTAGATCGATTAGGCTTATAGTCTGGATGTTTAAAGAGATTGCAGGAAAATTCAGGACATATGTGGTACAAGACCATACAATGTACATCAGCTGGTCGATGGAGACTTCTTCCCTATCAGGAATGCACTGAATTATTGTATACCTAAGAACTGATGTCTACTTGCGAAACTATAAATGAGTATAGACTTTTACAAGGCAAAGGCAAAGAAAGAAGAAATCTTTCAAATAAGACAAGATAAATCACTATGAGTTCTGGATCATAATATTGAAAGGGATTTTAATATTCAGACTGAAGTTGGGAAGAGATATTTACTTTGAATCAAATAACTCTTCCACACATTATTTCTTATAATCTGAATAGTAAATCTTTCTATGTCAAGGATCCTGAAAGAGCAACCCTATTCCCTAACTTTCAAGAAGATGTGTTAGTGGAATTATTCCTTAAATGTTCTCCTGGCTAAACAGATCACCCAGCCTGCGATGCATCGGGCTACAGTTGCTTGGTATATATGTTGAATAATATGATGAAATATGTTGTTTTCTCCTATTTTTCCTATATTATTGAATTGGCCCTGGAAATTACTGAGGCTAAGAATGGAAAAATGCCATATTAGATATATACACACCAGTATTAGTCTGTTCTCATGTTGCTAATAAAGATATAACCAAGACTGGGTAATTTATACAGGAAAGTTTAATTCACAGTTCCACGTGGCTGGGGAGGCCTTACAATTACGCAGAAGGTGAAAGGCACATGTTACACAGCGGCAGGCAAGAGAGAATGAGAATCAAGTGAAATGATTGATCTCCTTATAAAACCATCAGATCTCCTGAGACTTATTCACTACCATGAGAACAGCATGTGGGAAACTGCCCCCATGATTCAATTATCTCCCACCAGGTCCCTCCCACCGCATGTGGGAATTATGGGAGGTACAGTTCAAAATGAGATTTGGGCGGGGACACAGCCAAACCATATCAACACCTCATGACAATACTCACAAAAACTCAGTAGTTCAATTCTGTGGTCTTCTCTCATTACTTGTAAAGCAAAGGACTTGGGCCAGGCGACCTATGAGATTGTGTCAAATTGACATGCCCCAGGAATCTTCACTGAATGCACAGAGATATAAATTCCACAAGCACAAAGACTTTGGTAATCCTGTCCAACACAATTTTTCAAAGGAAATTTACATCCATTACTTTACCTGTTTCCTACAGCAATCCTATCAGGCAGGTGTATCAGAAACTGCTATCTTTATTTTGCAGAAGGGAAACCTGAAATTAGGAAGCGAAGTGATTTTCCAAATCTCATACATCAGTGGCTAAGCCAGGACCCAAACCCATGTGTTTTATGCCCGGCTGTTGTCTAGTGGGCACCACCATGAAACACACTGAGTTGTATCTTTGACCTAGAGCTACTGGTGTCCTGGGAAATGTTAAACAATCTGATTCCCAAAGGAGTTTGGAAATGAATACACATCTGTATACATAGAGTTGTATGTATACATATATGCATACACATTTATTATTGGTTTTACTGATATGAAGGATGTATAACACATTTACAAATAATAATAAAATTATGTAACAATTTTTAAGCTATATGTCATATAGCCATTGATTCCCAAAGAATACCTTTATTGATCTCATTAGAATTTTGTATTTGAAGCCAAGCTATGGTTGCAGTTCAACTATGATTTGACAAATAGAGTTTCTTCCCAATCTACTAGAAATTTCCCAACAAATGTATGGTCATTACATTTGATGTGCTGTACTGTTAAACAATTTCTAACCCTTATATAATTATTTTAGTTAAACTGAAACCTTTTTCAGCTTCCACTAGGAAGCTTCCAATAGGAAGTCAACTTCCTATTTGTTGTGTTTGTTGATTTTGGTGTTGGAAATACTCCATGGCCAAGATCAAGCCACCAATGTGACATTACTGTACTCAGAGTTGGGATGAGATGCACAGTAATGCACTGTTACATAGTATTTCCATTCTAGAGATACAACTGACATAAATAAACTCAACACCATAGGTAATAATAAAATGTAATGAAATAATTAGGAAGTAATGAGTTTCAAACATTTATTACCTTTGACTTTAATGTAAATTATTTTATTTTAAGCTTATACATCTTAAGTTTTAAAAATGACTGTGTTTAAAAACCAGTTTGAGTTTGCAACATTTCTGAAAAGTTAATAATTATTTTTTACAAAGAGAGCCATAGATACTTGGACATTTTTCACTTCCCAAGTAATCCAATGCTTTTACAGCCCTAGGTATTATAGAGTTCAGATGGAAATTTCTTTGCCCATTCTGAGGTATATTTAATCATAAGGTGATTGATATTTCATATGATATTTCTCTGTTTGTGGTTATCATTGATGTGCAGCCAGATAATACGTGCAAATTTGGAAATGTTGAACTCTCTGATTGAGGTTCTATGAGCACACAATTGAAAATAATTGCATTTGCTTCCCCATTCTGCCATCATTCTGACCTAGGATCCTCTCCTCCTACCATATAGATAGACTTCCCAGCTTAGCTAGCTTCCTCTTTCCTGGTTCACTCTAGGCATCTGAAGAATGGCTTTCTGACTTTCTACCTAATACCATTCTCAGCACCAGTCCTTCCCACCTGTCCAGGACCCTGGCACAGTACATGTATAAATGAAAGCTTATTAATCTCTACTCCTATTGCTATGCAAAATCACAAACAAAACCAATAAATACTAACGTGAAATATTGCATCAGTTGCATCTAATCGCAGCATTTTGATTACATAATGAAGTTGAGGTCTGTGGATGACTGAGAATAGAACAATAATTACAAAGAACAGCAGTTTCTCCTTTCACAGACCTATAGGCCATCCTCAGACAATAAGTCTCTTTCTATAACTAAAGACTTGCCCACCACATAATACGGGTCCTGAAGCTCTATCTTCAATTCCCTTTCCTTTCAGAAATATCCAAAAGCCAAGAGTGGTGAGGGGAGCTTACGTCTGTTTCTGTTTAGAAATGTACTGCCTGCAGTGGGCAGGATTCTAAGATAGCCCTAACATTCTCATCCCTTTTGTACACACCTTGTGGAATCCTCTCCCCTTGAGTGAGTGAGGAACCGATGACTATGAGAGGATATTATTCCTGTGATTTGCTGCTAATCAGGTGACCTGAGTTAATTCAAAGAGATTATTCTGGGTGAGACTGACCTGATCAGAAGGCCCGTTAAAAGAAGGTGATGTGGAGTAGAAGGATGGTTACCAGAGGCTGCAAAGGGTGGTGGAGGACTTGGTCGGGGGTGAGGTGAGGTGGGGATGGTTAATGCATTCAAAACATAGAAAGAATGAATAATACATACTGTTTGATGGCACAACAGGGAGACTATAGTCAATAACAACTTAATTGTACATTTTTAAGTAACTAAAAGAGTGTAATTGGATTGTTTGTAACACAAAGGATAGATGCTTGAGGGGATGGATAGCCTGTTCTCCATGATGTGATTATTTCACATTGCACGCCTGTATCAAAACATCTCATGTACCTCATAAATATATACACCTACTGTGTACCCACAAAATTTAAAGAATACAGTTTTTTTTTTTTTAAAGAAGGTGGTATGTCAGGATAACGTGTTCCTGTTGGCCTGGAAGAAAACAAATAGCCATGCTTTAACTACCTGTGAGGTCCATGTGGCATGATGTAGTGGGTGGCCTCAGGAGCTGAGAGAAGCCTCTGGCTAGGAACGAGCAAGAAAACAATGATATCAGTCACAGGGCTTCAAGGAAGTGAATTCTGCTAACAGCTGCTTGGAAAAAGATCCTGAGCCTCACATGAGAATTCCAGCCTTGGTCAGAACCTTGATTTTAGTCTGGTGAAAACATGAGCAGAAGACTCAGCTAACAAGTGTTTGGACTCCTAACCCTGGAAACTATAAAATAATATATCTGTGTGATTTTAAACCTCTACGCTTGGTTATGCATCAATAGAAAACTAATAAATTGTCTGAAGCTCCCACAAACCTTAACTCCTTTAATCCACCCATATGTCTCAGAAGTCCCCACTAAGCTTCAGTCTTGACACTCTCTTTCAATGGACCTAGTATTGCTTAGGTCTTTTTAATTATATCATCCTTAAATCAATAATAAAAAGTAATTTTAACACAATCTAAAATTATTTTTATGAGTGTATAATGCAATATAATCATGTGCAAGTACATAATAGTTAGTGCAGCTTTAATCCAAAAGTAACTTTTGAAGGGGATAAAATATATTATAATATCTGACCACCATTCATTCATCTGTGAAGGGCCTATATGTGTTGAACACAAGATACTTACCTGCTACTGTGTCTAATCCCACTGTGGCATCTCCAAATGGCTGATGTGCTAGCTTCTCACATTTTGAACAAGTGTGCACTGAATGTCATCCCCTCTTTTTAACTAGAGGGCATCGGTGCTGTGACTAAATTCTCCCCTCTCTCATGATCATCATTTACTCCCTCTTCTCTGCATACTTTTTATTAATATATAAGCATATTATTTTTCTCCTATCTTCATAACAATTCTTCTCTTTTCAACCCCTTCAGCTACCACCCTTTTCCCATAAACTGAAACTGCCCAGAAGAGTTGGCTAAATTTTCTACAATTCTTTCACTTTCATTCTTCTTCCTGCATATACATCAGTCAGACTTCCATCCCCAATATCTCACCCCATCTACTCTTAACAAGAGCTCCAGTCCTCAATCTGACTTAGTGGTATTTGACCAACTTAATGACTCCCTTCCCCTGGGAAGCCTTTCTTCACGTGGCTTCCTGCACACGACTCTCTCCCAGTGTTTCCCTTCCCATTGACTCTTATTTCTCAGCCTCCTAAGCTGATTCCTCTTCATTTCCTTAACTTCTAATATTAGACTTATTCGAATTTTCAGATTTTGGGTGACTACTTTTTACCTACACTTGGTGATCTTATTAATCCTACTCTGATGACTCAAGTTTGTATCTTTATGGTTCTCACCTCTGAATTGTGGACTTGTGTATTCTCATGTTCTATTACTTATAGATACCAGTATTGAAAAGTTTAATAGTAACCTCAAACTTCATGTACCTAAAATTACACTTTTGCTTTTCCTTCTAAACCTAAATTTCCTGTGGTCTTTCCCATTTTGTCATATAGCATCTCAATCATTCTAGGTTCACAGGCAAAAGAGAAAAGAAAAGAAAAGAAAAGAAAAGAAAAATCACCTTGGCTTCTTGGCTCATTTTTCTTTTTTTAATGTGCACATAGAATCTGCTAGAGAATCCTGATTGCTACCTCCAAAATGTATCCAGAATCTGATCTCCTATAAACGCGTACACTGTCACCATTCTGTTTCAAGTGATGATCATTGTCACAGTGGTCTTCAAGGTGATTTTCAGTTTCTGCCTTCATCTTCCTACAACTTATTGTCAAACACAGTAACCAAAAACAAATCTTTAAAAACATAATTTGAATGATTTTATCGTTAATGTTCTCCAACATTTCTTATCTCCATTAAGATAAAAGTCAAAATCATTAAAACGGGCCCTATTGCAATAGCTCAACAGGATTGCTTCCCACCCATGTATTTCACTGTCTCAGACCTCCTCCTTTTCTGTTATTCTTCCCTCCTTTCTGGTCACTGCACTCTTCTCTCTGCCTTGCTGTTCCCTATGTCTGGAACATTCTGTCCTCATATCTCTTTATTTCCTTCAGATCTTTCCTTTCTTCTCACGGAGGATTTTACTATCCATTCTTTTTTAAATTGTAATCATTCACTACACCCTGACACCTCTTCTCCTCTCTTGCTTTATTATTTCCATACGTAGCACAATCTGACAGGCTAAAACTGTAATTCATTTATTTATGGACTGTCCCCTCACCCACATTAAATAAAAAGCTCCTTCAGAGCAGGTATTTTAGCGTATTCAGTTAACTGTATATCCCCAACATGTAAAAAGGAGTTGGCACATGGTAGGTGCTCAGCAAATATTTGGACTTTCCTTAATAGCTATAAATTATAACTTATCACAAATTATTGCAATTTAGAAACACTGGATTCTAATGAATTCATAATTTACAAATGATCTTTCTATTAACACTTAGCCTTTTAATTAATAAATGGGAGTCATGTTGAAAACTGATCTCTGAAAACACCCCTGAATCTCGTCTTATCAACATTGTTATTAGAAAATAGGATAGGCCAGGCGTGGTGGCTCACACGTGTAATCCCAGCACTTTGGGAGGCCAAGGAGGATGGATCATGAGGTCAGGAGTTCAAGACCAGCCTGACCAAGATGATGAAACCCGGTCTCTTAAAAAAAAAAAAAAGGTGGGGGGGGGAAGAAAAGGCATGGTGGCAGGCACCCATAATCCCAGCTACTTGGGAGGCTGAGGCAGAGAATTGCTTGAACCTGGGAGGCAGAGGTTGCAGTGAGCTGAGATCATGCCACTGTACTCCAGCCTGAGCAACAGAATGAGACTTCATCTAAAGAAAAAAAAAAGAAAAGAAAATAGGATAAATACATAAAATTCAAAAATTATCAATCACACAAACCAAAAAAGTTATCATAGTAAAAATTGTTGATGATTTATTCATACTCTATTAATCTCTTCTTTCTTCCCAACATAGGCACCACTTTATTCAAAGAACCATGACTCTATTCTTGCCTACAGATGTGGCTATAATTAGTCTAAGAAAGATTCTATTTCTTTGCCAGAGATGTTCCAAAATGGGCATATCATCCTAATCTAATCAGTGAGACATTGGATGAGATTTGCTGGAAGCTTCTAGGAAAACCTTTAATTCCTAAGGGAGAGCCATAGAAAGCTTCTCTTGCCTTCCTGTATGTGATCAAGGAAGCAATAGCTCTGATTTTACTTGGCAGCTGCCATAGAATCATGAGAGTACATTATTTCATGACTAATCTGTAGAAAGCACATCGGAGAGGAAGAATAAACCTGAAACTTTGATGACAGTGTTAAACTCCTGGATCAATAAATTTTGAAGTTCACTCAGCCTCTACCTTAATGAACTAATAAGTTTCCTCATTTTAGTAAGTTTTACAGAGATAGTTGTTGTCTGGAGCTAAAGTCATTCTAATGGTGAGAGCTAAAATATAAGCTATCAGAGAAAACTCTGAAAATTTTCTAACACGTCAGTATTATGGGACAAAATTCATGGAAGCAAATTTAGCAAGAAATCTAAATTTCAACGTACACATTACCAATCAGTTACCTAAAGGTAGGAGTGACCAGACTTAATAGCATTCATGTCAAAAGCATTTAATAGCTTTTATTGTTGTAAACTGAATATAAGCCAGAAAAGAGATGCAACTGTAATAAATTCAGCTACAATCTAAGGCCAAATTAATAGAAATATAATCAATACAGAATAATTTCTGGGTCTTCATAATTCAGGCACAGGGCAATACTTCATTGGAAAGTAAATTTTAAAAATAAAAATCATCAAACAATTAAAAAGTGATTTAAAGGAAGCCCAGTCCTCTCATGTACCTTTGCATTTAAACATTGGAAGGGATTCATTTCAAATAAAGTAATTACTTCCTAAAGTCATATTTTCCTCATATCTCTCTTGCTAAACCTCTTTGAGTCTTCACCTGCTTAGAAGTCTCTATGCCTTTTCCCTCTTACTCTCATTTCTAATTTCTATTCTACATTCCTCAGTGTCTCTCTTAATTCTCCCTCTCTCCTTTCCTACTCCTATATTATTATTCTTAGTTTCTATTTATTAGTAATTCAATGTTTTCAATAAAAAACCTCTCACCATTGAAGATACTTAGGTTAGATTATGTCTCCTCCATCTCCTCTCTACTGATTAGTTTTATTAATACAATACAATTCTTTACTGACAAGAAAGAGGGAAATGTGGAAAAAGTTTGTCAAAATAGATGGGAAAACCAGCATGAATATTCAGATCTAGATAGCTTTGGGAACTATTTCAATAATATTCAGCTTAAGGGATGGTAATTTCTTCATATCCTGAGCCTATAATGTTTCCTTTGGAGTATATAGTATTCCATTTTCAATATCATATCTTAACAGGGATATTAAAATATTAGTGAATCTTTAAGACAAAATGATGTGATGTTATATCGCATGTTTAATAAGAAATGATGGAAGACACTGGAGAAACTTGCTTTAGAAAAGTGCTTTGTGTTAAGAGTTTTCTGCTATACTGAAAATCTTCTGTGGTGTTCAGTATTGTAGCTGTTAGTATCAAGTGGGTATTGTACTCTTTAAATATGGCCACTGTGACTTTAAAATCGTATTTAATTTTATTTCATTTACACTTACATGGAAATAACCATATATCACTCAGAGTTTCACCAGAGAAACAATACAGTAGGATATGGAGATATCTATCTATCTATCTATCTATCTATCTATCTATCTATCTATCTATCATCTATCTATGTATCTGTATCTATCTATCTATATATCCATCTACGTTTGTATGTATCTATCCATATCTATCTATGCATCTATCCATCTATGTATGTATGTATGTATGTATCTATCTATCTATGCATCTATCCATCTATCCACCTATGTATGTATGTATGTATGTATGTATCTAGCTGTCTCTATCTATCTATCTATCTATCTATCTATCTATCTATCTATCTGTCTGTCTATCTAGAGATTTATTGCAAGGAATTGGCCTACATGATCATTGGGGGCTGGCTAGGCAAGTTAAAAACCTATAAAGAAGGGCTGTTTGGAACCTTCTGGGCAGGGGTTAAAGCTGCATTCCGCAGGCACAATCTCTTCTTCTTCAGGGAAACCTCATTTCTGCTCTTCAAACCTTTCAACTGATTAGATGAGGCCTAAACATATTATCCAAGATAATCTCCCTAACATTAACCATATCTGCAAAATACTTTTACAGTAACACCTAGATTAGTGTTTGATTGAATAACTGGGAGCTAAAACCTAACTAAATTAGCACGTAAAACTAACCATCATAGCCACATAGGCTGGTGTCTACCATATTGGAGAGTGTGGGTCTAAAAAAAAGGAAAATTAGGTTGGGCATGACAGATGATACCACATATTAAAATAATAGTGATAACAATTGGGAACAGCTTTATAACTATGTTCTGATAGTGGATTGGATGCACAAACCTAAAGATTGAAACTTCCTCTTTAAATTATTGAGAGAAAGAATTAATAGTCTAAAATATCCAAAATTATAATAGATTACCTGGCAAAATATTGAGCCCCTGGTTCCCAGGATTCAGAATGAGTGATTATAGGAAGAATTTTTTTACCCAGTATGGAATGGCTACCTGTCTTGGATGTTGAAGAAGGAGTTCTTTTAATGGGCTGGGCTTGAGCTATAACATTTTAAGACTCCATAATTTTCAGAGGTATAAAATCAAAAATCTTGAATATATATAGGCAGACTTCCAACCAAGAAGTTACATGAGGGAAAAATTTGAAATATGACTTTTTTGGCATGCCTCCTTAGATGAGAGGCTTGGGATAAACGTTTGTGAAACAAGGCAAGATATATAATAAAGCGATGGTATGATATTTCAAAGTTGAACATTGAAAATGACTTACTTTCACTCTTACCTCAAAGCATGACACAGCACAATGAGATTGGTTAGTTTGGTAAGAAAGTCGATTTTGCAATCAAACTTAGACTAAGCTGAAATTGAAAGTGTTATTTTTTTCTATAAATTGTAACAATAGCACACACAAAATCATGCTATAAAATTTGCTTTAGTGCCCCGAAATTCTTTCACTTTTGCTTCTTGTAATTTTGTCACCATTTTCCACATAAAACAAGCAAATTTCTAATTCTTCTTGTCTTGTTAAATCTTCTCTCAAGAAAGAACTTGAAACTCATCCATATACCAAACAGATGTGACTAATAATAGATTAAAATGTAATATTTGCTCTGCAATTTCAAGGTTTGAGATACTGAAATCTAATTCTTTTGTTTTATAAATGATAATGTAGTGAGGTTCAGTAAAGAAAAATACATCTAAGATTAGGCAGTTGTTTACTAGTTGAGCCAGGGCTGGGACATAGGCTCCCCACTCACCATACCGTGTGCCCTTTCAACTACAATAGCTTTTAAGGTGATTATGTTGTATCAGAGATTAAAAAATACAAGTGAATAAATCCTCTTTCAAAAATGTAGGTCTTTAGCAAGCAGGCAAGGCCTACATTTTAGGAAGGAAGCATCTGGGCATGGAGTGAATCATCCTCTTGCTCCTGCCATCGCACTATGCTGGATAGTTACTTCTTTCTTAAGTTACATCTGTGAATCAAAATGATGTACACAAACAGGTTTTTCCACCAATTTTCTGTACTGCCTAGTTTGGTAGTTGGTAGGATAGGCTGGTTGGAGGAGTGAGGGTGGGGGAGCTCCTCAGTGGAGATTGAAACATCCACAGTTAAGCAATGGTGGAAAGATGCAGGAAATTGGCAATACTCAAGCCATTCTACAGAAATCCAAATTATGATACTTGGGGGATGGAGAATAGGTGAATTTTTGTTTGTTCTTTCTCCAAATGAAGAGGTAAATCCAAATGCTGAAATATCAACAGGGGCAGGCTTGAGTCCAGAAAACCCTGTTCAGGCTGGATTAGAATTCAAAGCCACAGGAAATCTTGGGGAGTGTGTAAAGGGCTATTTAGTATGCAACGTTCACTAGAGTGTGTAAGACAGTCAAAGTTGTTCAGTTTATACTTCATCAGGAATTACCTCCTGTGTTCTCATGCTTACAGCTGTAGAATATTTTCTTCTCATTTTTTTAAATTATTATTATACTTTAAGTTCTAGGGTACATGTGCATAACGTGCAGGTTTGTTACATATGTATACTTGTGCCATGTTGGTGTGCTGAACCCATTAACTCGTCAGCACCCATCAACTCGTCATTTACATCAGGTATAACTCCCAATGCAATCCCTCCCCCTTCCCCCCTCCCCATGATAGGCCCCGGTGTGTGATGTTTTCCTTCCCGAGTCCAGGTGATCTCATTGTTCAGTTCCCATCTATGAGTGAGAACATGCGGTATTTGGTTTTCTGTTCTTGCGATAGTTTGCTGAGAATGATGGTTTCCAACTGCATCCATGTCCCTGAAGGACGCAAACTCATCCTTTTGTATGGCTGCATAGTTTTCTATGGTGTTGATGTGCCACATTTTCTTAATCCAGTCTGTCACTGATGGACATTTGGGTTGATTCCAAGTCTTTGCGATTGTGAATAGTGCTGCAATAAACATACGTGTGCATGTGTCTTTGTAGCAGCATGATTTATAATCCTTTGGGTATATACCCAGTAATGGGATGGCTGGGTCATATGGTACTTCTAGTTCTAGATCTTTGAGGTATCGCCATACTGTGCTCCACAATGGTTGAACTAGTTTACAATCCCACCAACAGTGTAAAAGTGTTCCTATTTCTCCACATCCTCTCCAGCACCTGATTTTTTAATGATTGGCATTCTAACTGGTGTGAGATGGTATCTCATTGTGGTTTTGATTTGCATTTCTCTGATGGCCAGTGATGATGAGCATTTTTTCATGTGTCTGTTGGCTGTATGAATGTCTTCTTTTGAGAAATGTCTGTTCATATCATTTTCCCACTTTTTAATGGGGTTGTTTGTCTTTTTCTCGTAAATTTGTTTGAGTTCTTTGTAGGTTCTGGATATTAGCCCTTTGTCAGATGAGTAGATTGCATAAATTTTCTCCCATTCTGTAGGTTGCCTGTTCACTCTGATGGTAGTTTCTTTTGCTGTGCAGAAGCTCTTTAGTTTAATGAGATCCCATTTGTCAATTTTGGCTTTTGTTGCCATTGCTTTTGGTGCTTTAGACATGAAGTCCTTGCCCATGCCTATGTCCTGAATGGTATTACCTAGGTTTTCTTCTAGGGTTTTTATGGTATTAGGTCTAACATTTAAGTCTCTAATCCATCTCGAAATAATTTTCGTATAAGGAGTAAGGAAAGGATCCAGTTTCAGCTTTCTACTTATGGCTAGCCAATTTTCCCAGCACCATTTATTAAATAGGGACTCCTTTCCCCATTTCTTGTTTCTCTCAGGTTTGTCAAAGATCAGATGGCTGTAGATGTGTGGTATTATTTCTGAGGACTCTGTTCTGTCCATTGGTCTATATCTCTGTTTTGGTACCAGTACCATGCTGTTTTGGTTACTGTAGCCTTGTAGTATAGTTTGAAGTCAGGTAGCGTGATGCCTCCAGCTTTGTTCTTTTGACTTAGGATTGTCTTGGCAATGTGGGCTCTTTTTTGGTTCCATATGAACTTTAAAGCAGTTTTCCAATTCTGTGAAGAAACTAATTGGTAGCTTGATGGGGATGGTATTGAATCTATAAATTACCTTGGGCAGTATGGCCATTTTCACGATATTGATTCTTCCTATCCATGAACATGGTATGTTCTTCCATTTGTTTGTGTCCTCTTTTATTTCACTGAGCAGTGGTTTGTAGTTCTCCCTGAAGAGGTCCTTTACATCCTTGTAAGTTGGATTCCTAGGTATTTTATTCTCTTTGAAGCAATTGTGAATAGAAGTTCATTCATGATTTGGCTCTCTGTTTGTCTGTCACTGGTGTATAAGAATGCTTGTGATTTTTGCACATTAATTTTGTATCCTGAGACTTTGCTGAAGTTTCTCCAGGACCAGATGGATTCACTGCTGAATTCTACCAGAGGTACAAGGAGGAGCTGGTACCATTCCTTCTGAAACTATTGCAATCAATAGAAAAAGAGGGAATCCTCCCTAACTCATTTTATGAGGCCAACATCATCCTGATACCAAAGCCTGGCAGAGACACAACAAAAAAAAGAGAATTTTAGACCCATATCCCTGATGAACATCGATGCAAAAATCCTCAATAAAATACTGGCAAACCGGATCCAGCAGCACATCAAAAAGCTTATCCAGCATGATCAAGTGGGCTTCATCCCTGGGATGCAAGGCTGGTTCAACATACACAAATCAATAAACGTAATCCAGGATATAAACAGAACCAAAGACAAAAACCACATGATTATTTCAATAGATGCAGAAAAGGCCTTTGACAAAATTCAACAGCCCTTCATGCTAAAAACTCTCAATAAATTCGGTATTGATGGAACGTATCTCAAAATAATAAGAGCTATTTATGACAAACCCACAGCCAATATCATACTGAATGGGCAAAAACTGGAAAAATTCCCTTTGAAAACTGGCACAAGACAGGGATGCCCTCTCTCACCACTCCTATTCAACATAGTGTTGGAAGTTCTGGCTAGGGCAATCAGGGAAGAGAAAGAAATAAAGGGTATTTAGTTAGGAAAAGAAGAAGTCAAATTGTCCCTGTTTGCAGATTACATGATTGTATATTTAGAAAACCCCATTGTCTCAGCCCAAAATCTCCTTAAGCTGATAAGAATCTTCTGTTTCTTTTTTCTTTACTCCCTCTCTCCCTTTCTGCCTCCCTCCCAACCCCATTTCCTTCCTTCTGTCCTTCCCTACCTCTCTCTCTTCCTTCTCTCCTTCCTTCTTTCCATCATTCCTTTTGCTTTAAGGGTTTCTGTATCTACTATGGAGGTATATAATTATACACAGACACACAGACATATATACACATATATCACACACACACACACGCATACACATACAATCTTACAAGTGGAATAGAAAAATACAAGTAAGGACTAAAGAGAAGAGACTAAAATCTTACTTCATACTATCCATGCTTCCACCTTAATTTAACTTCTTTTAGAGCTCCTGTTTTCATAGCAAATACTTTGTCTATGAAACTGATCATTGCTTATAGCTTGGGGTTCTCAGATTTTATTCTATGACTTGTACCCAAAACCTGTGCAATCCTGGGACAAGCCTCTTGACATTCTGATGTCCTGTACTCTCTTGAGTTCCTATTAGGGGCAATCGGGAGGAGGTGTATAAAAGAATCTAGGAATATGCAGATACATTTCTAATAAACACATTGCTACTTTATAAAAACAAATTTCACTTTCCATCTGAGGATGATGCACTTATATATAGAATAATTTCTTTCCTCACTAATTGGTAGGTCAAAATATCCCAGCTATTTGATTTACATTTGGGAAATGTAAAATACATTAACATATTTAGAATCTATTTGTTTAACTTAGCATTTTCTAAACTGAATGCTCCATTTAACTTTTTTTTTTTTCCCGAAGTTACACTTATGTTGCCCGGGCTGGAGTGCAATGGCACAACCTCGGATCACTCCAACCTCCCCCTCATGGGTTCAAGTGATTCTCCTGCCTCAGCCTTCAGAGGAGCTGGGATTATAGGCACTTGCCACCACGCCTGGCTAATTTTCTATATTTTTAGTAGAGATGGGGTTTCACCATGTTGGCCAGGCTGGTCTCCAACTCCTGACCTCAAGTGATGCACCCGCCTTGGCCTCCCAAAGTATTGGGATTACAGGCATGAGCCACAGCACCCATCCTCCACTTAACTTTTTATTTCTATAGCTTTTTTTTTTTTTTTTTTTTTTTTTGAGATGGAATCTCACTCTGTCTCCCAGACTGGAGTGCAGTGCCACGATCTATGTTCACTGCAACCTCGGCCTCCCAGGTTCAAGCGATTCTCCTGCCTCAGGCTCCTGAGTAGCTGGGATTACAGGTGCAAGCCACCACACCCTGCTAATTTTGTATTTTCAGTAGAGATGAAGTTTCACCATGTTGACCAGGCTGGTCTTGAACTCTTGGTGTCAAGTGATCTGCCTGCCTCGGCCTCCCAAAGCACTATAATTACAGGCTTGTGCTATCGGGTCCGGCATCTATAGCATCTTTTAATCCATAGCGCTTACTTAAATTTCACAGGACATTAAATTAATGTAACTCACTTTTGGAAATTCTGGCCTACAAGAAAGATTTGAAGAAGCCTGTTGAATGGCGAGGTTATAGGTTAGTACCATTTTGTTGTTGTACTTTAGAAATTATTTGCATTGAATACAAACCAGCTTTGCAACATGAGAAAATGAAGTAGAATCTCTTGTTTTGCAACATGAGAAAATGGAATAGACATCTCTTTTACGATGCAAACTTGAGCTCATGTCCCTTAAGTCCTCCAAGACCCAGCATATCACCTTCCCTGGTCTTGCACAGCCTTTGATTTCCTCACATCCCCTCACCTCTTAGAGTTAAGATGCTAAGGGAATCCTGCACTTCAGCTTCCTTTGTCATGCATCAAAAGGAAACTATGCGAACTCAAGGTAAAACACACTGAAACTTAATCAGCCATTTATGCCCGGACAGACTTATACATTAACATTTTTCTTTTAACTAGTTCTAGAAATGAAGAAAAAAATATTTTGACCACAGGTGAAGAGGGTTGAATCAATTACTCCTCTCAGCTCATTGGCGCAGGCTTGTTACTGACCAGCCCTCTCATCCACATATCACCTACTGTTTAGAATATTTCCCATAGGGTAACATTTTATAAGAATCAAGAGGCTTCTTTGGTTTGTCCACAATCCAGCTGTCAGATCCCAAGCTCCTCATTGATGACTATTCCAGCCCAGGTAGGTTGGTTTACTAGATGGATCTCCAACATCCCTTATATTTTGTGGCATCTAAAATTTTCTCTTTCCCCCTCCTTTTCATTCATCTTTTGTTCTATCCTCTCCTCTTCTCCACCTATATTATCTGTTTATCTTATAATATCAAATTCAAGTCCCGCATTTATCCCACATGTTATATCTCTTTGGTCTGTCAATTGCGCCAGTAAGAAAGGTCTACCTATTATAATCTGTGTTAAATTTGTAGGGACGTGGATGCAGCTGGAAACTATCATTCTCGCACATGTACCCTAGAACTTAAAGTATAATAAAAAAAAATAAATAAAAAACTATGCGCACACAAACACACACTCTTGCACAGGCAAATTATATGGGCTATTTTCCTTTGTCAAATAAACTGGCTTGCTCCTAATCCCAAGTGAGCGGGCAGGCACTCTCCCTATGATGGTTCAGCATGTGTTTGCTATGTGACATTTGCCCAGTATATATTTGCTATATGACATTATCTCCTGTGCTTCTGTGGAATATAATTTCAATTGGTGGAGTTTTGCCAGCTTGTCGCTGCCACTAGCCAGTGGAGGCACCTCACAGAAAGCACTATATATAAGCCGATCAAAGAACAAAGCACAGAAGACTTATAAATAGGAAGTTCTACATCCTGTAGAGGCCAAAGAGGCCAATCCTCACAAACACCCCCTGGCATTAATCAATTGTCAGGCACTGCCTTGTAATCAAGAGTTGGCCTGTAAATAAAAATAAAGAAGGAAATATAACTTTTAAGAAGAGCTGGCTTGGACTCAGCAGGCTGTGACCTCAGAAGCCAGTAAGAACTTTGGACCAGGATATTGTCCAAAGACAGCCAGAGTAACAGGTTGAAATACAGAAGTCCTTACATTGATTCTGTCACATTTATCTCATTCTCATTGTTTAACCTAAAAGATAGCTTCTACTATTAGACATCGAAATTTGAGTGATTACCTGTTTGGGCAAGGTGGCAGTTTTCACACACAGTGGAAATGAGCATATTGAGATTTACTCTTTAGTCACCATGTTTAATTGAGAAATTCTTGAACCCTGATTTAAGAAAAACACAGAAGCTGGCCAGGCACGGTGGCTTACACATGTAATCCCAGCACTTTGGGAGGCTAAGGCAGGTGGATCACAAGGTCAAGAGATGGAAACCATCCTAGCAAACCCTAGATAGAAACCCTGTCTCTACTAAAAATTCAAAAATTAGCTGGGCATGGTGGCACACGCCTGTAGTCCCAGCTACTCGGGAGGCTGAGGCAGGAGAATTGCTTGAACCCAAGAGGCAGAGGTTGCCGTGAGCCGAGATTGCACCACTGCACTCCAGCCTGGCAACAGAGTGAGACTTTGGGATAAAAACAACAGCAACAACAACAACAAAAAACAGAAACAAGCTAAGAGGGACTCATATGTACATTTGTGTATTTTAGAGACAGTTAGTAACACAATTACAAGAACTAACTAACTGGGCAGCCTCTAAAAAGAGCCCTTAGTCTCCTTAGAAAATATGGCCTAGGAAGAGAACTTCAGACTTTTCGCATCCCTTGAACAAATATCCTGTATGTATTGGAAACATATGTTTGAAATCAGAGTTATAAGTTGTTATACTGTCAACAGCCCTGGAAACGAACTCTGAATTTTATCAAGAGAAGTCAGAGAGAGAAACCTCATGGTCCTCAAAATGGTTAACAGACAATAAATCAGACCTGGTCACTTCCAATCCCTTATCTATTTTCTATGTTTAGCCATTTATATTATGAACTTAGTTTCCTGAAATTCATTATCCATTTGTCTTGTGGGCACACTCAGTCTACGATCCCCAAACCTAGATAAACCCAACTTCTATGTATTTTCTTTTAACCTCAAATACTATGTCCAAACAGAACGAGTCACTCTGGTCCATTCTGGCCCATTCTGCTCCTCCTAGAGACTTCCTTATTATTCTAAATGGTGCTACCATCCTCACTCTTGACTTTGTATAGCACAGCATCCTGCCTAACCCCCTCAGAAAAACTTACATGGGAATAGGTTAGGAGCAGTAGCTCACACCTGTAATCCCAGCACTCTGGGAGGCCCAGACGAGCAGATTGCCCAAGGTCATGGGTTGGAGACCAGCCTGGGCAACATGGCAAAACCCCATCTCTATGAAAAAATACAAAAAACAACAAAAAAATAGCCAGAGTGGTGATGCATGCCTGTAGTCCCAGCTACTCAGGAGGCTGAGGCATAAGAATTGCTTGAACCTGGGAGGCAGAGGTTGCAGTGAGCCAAGATCATGCCACTGCACTCCAGCCTGGGTGACAGAGAGAGGCTCTGTCTCCAAAAGAAAAAGAAAAGTAAAGAAAAAAAACATATAGGAATAAAAATCATTGTCTCAGTGTAATAATATTAAACAAGTCCTCTCTATGAGGAACCTTTTATGAGGGTCTTGTTCTTCCATGCTTTTACTACACTGGTCACTGTTGAAATTTCCAAGACTTCAGGTGAGTATAAAAGGGAGTCATTTAAAAAAGACATACTACCATGCAAATAAATCACAATATTTAGACCTTCCTGCTACACAATGATGGCAGAGGCTGAGGCAGGTGCAAAAGAGAGCAATTATCCTCGCTTATAGCCTGCCTGACAGTCATGGAATTCGTTGATTCTTTTGTATGACAAGTTACAAAGAGGATGGCTGTACTGAATATTTGCTCCTTGCAAATGTACAACATGGAATCTTGAAATGAGGCTTTGGCAGAACCACGGTGCAGTATCTTGCACATTAATCAAACATAGCAGTTTCCTTGTCGCACCTAGCTCTCTGCTGTTCCCCCAGAAACTCAAAGCGCAAGCTGCCACAAAGCTATAGCAATCCCACCAACTTGACAAAAAAGAGTGAATATATTTTAGTTACAAGGTGGCAGGGGCTACCTTCCTAGCAAGTCAGAGGTTTGGGAGCTGTTGAGCCCTCCTCAACTTAGAGTCTGTGCCCAGAGAGGACCCTTGGGTCAGACTCTTTTCTCCTGTAGTTGTTATTTATCTTCTTGTGTGTTTATGCAAAGACAGGTGGGCTCAACTTGTGCACCACTGCAATTAATCTGGAAAAAGGACAAAATCAAATTTCAGGCTGTACAGCTGGTCACAGAATCTTCTGGAGCCCGTTATCAGTTTGCTTTCTTTTCTTTTCTTTTTTTTTTTTTTCCAAATTTCCCAGGGTTAAGGTAAGACTAAGGCACAGAGCAGCAAATCCAAGGTACTCCTCAGTGATATCACTGAATCTTATAGATGGAAGGAAGCTCAAGAAATTGAACAGACAACTCTAGCCCCCAAACATTCCCTGGACTGGCATGCTAAACCACAACCTACTATGATGATTTGGAATTATGAAAATCCTTACCTCCGATTCTCCAAACCTGCAATGATTTAACTAAAGCCCCAGACTATTCTGCAGAAAAGTATCTGCTAGAGTTTCTTTCCCATAAATCTTGAACTCTTCCCACGGTAGTTGGAGAATTAAGTAGTCCATCAGAAGAGGTAAAATTTATGAACCTCCTCCAGCTCACCCCAAGTACCAAAGAGAGGGGAAGTAATTCAGTGAATAGCAAACTCCTTCTCAAAATTTGCCCTGAGGTTGGGAATTCTTCGGGGTTAAGGGACAGGGGTTCCCTTTGGGATTGAGCTGAGAAGATGGAGTTCTTACCCAGTTAGCCTGAGTGTAAGTTTGTAGCACAGAAATGAGTGTCTCATTGCTCATGCTGAAAAGTGCTGCCTGTGATACTGTTTATTCTAATGACCTTCACAATGAAGGGCTGTTAGTCTGCAAATGTGATACTTTCTCATCCAAAATGTGGCAAAATACTGGTGTGGAGCAAGAACTGGAACTCATTCTCCTTTGAAAAGTAATCAAATTCACAACATCCTTTAAAATAAATTCACAGAAGAAACCAAGTTTTAAATAGGCATATGTTTGCCTAGAAGCAAAATAAAACATTTGAGTTTTCCCTCACTCTGTGCCTAATTCAAATTTTGCTTGGCAATGTGCAGATCCCACGGAGGTAACCTCCAAAGATTTTGATGGGTTAGAAAGGAAGCTCTAAGAGTAATGATCCAGTTTCTCAGCTGGCAAATATTTTCTGACTCTGGACAGACCTCCCCTGCTTCAGACCCTTCTGCTCACTGAAACAGAAGCATGATGGTTTCCAGTTTTATGCTTTGGTCTGGGGAGGTGGCAGCCACACTGTTGCTCCAAGGCAGCTGTTAGCTCTTGAATTTACTTGGCAAGTGGCTGCCAACACAAGGTGCTGGGATAGATTTCATAGTACCCGCCACCACTTTATTCAATGCACAGCAGGTAAAGCTGAAGCATGCAGAGTCTCTTTAAAACGAGGCTTGCCAAATAATCCCCATGTGTCTTTTGGCTCCTGTAAGCAAGCTTATTGATCATAAGAGGACTGTCAGCTTTTTTCCATTTCATTGCCTGCTTTGGGATGTCTCCCCACAGAACTGCCTACAGTAAAACTTCCTAGAAATATTTCAAACCCATGCATCAAATTTGGCAGAATTGGGGAAGTCAGTAATGACCCCTATTTTCCCAGCACGTATAAGCACCCCTCCACATACACACACATGCATACACATGCAATACACACACTCGCTCAGGAACAGTTGTAATGCACTGTCTTATAGACCGTCATACTCATTGAGCTTTTGTTCAGGGATACTAGTGCAGATGCCAGTAGGAAGCTCCAGGAAGGAAAGAAAAATAAAAGATTCCATCCTAAGCAACAAAAGTCAACCAGGCATGGTGGCTCAGGCCTGTAATCCCAGCAATTTGGGAGGCTGAGGAGAGTGGATCACTTGAGGTCAGGAGTTCGAGACCAGCCTGGCCAACATAGTGAAACCCCATCTCTACTAAAAATATGAAAAAATTAGCCAGATATGGTGGCAAGCACCTGTAATCCCACTTACTTGGGAGGCTGAGGCAGGAGAATTGCTTGAACCCAGGAGGCAGAGGATGCAGTGAGCTGAGATTGTGCTACTGCATTCCAACCTGGGCAAGAGAGTGAGACTCCATCAAAAAAAAAAAAAAAAAAAAAAAAAAAAAAAAAAAAGGCTGCAAGATACAATTCAGATATTGAAAGAATTAAAATAAATTTCCAAAATATGTATTACCACTTCAGATCTAAATTTTACAAACTTGTGTGTGTGTATGTGAGTGTGTGTGTATATACATCCATACACACATATATAAATAAGCTCCTTGACTTACAAGGGGAGTTCTTATATCCTGATAAACTCATCATACGTTGAAAATGTTGTAAGTTGAAAATGCATTTAATATACCTAATATACCAAACATCATAGCTTAGCTTAACCTATTTTAAACATGCTCAGAACACTTATGTTAGCATACAGTTGGGCAAAATCATCTAACACAAAGCCTGTTTTGTACTAAAGTTTTGAACATCTTATGTAATTCATTGAATACTGAAAATGAAAAACAGAATGGGTGTATGGGTACTCACCATTAGTGTATTAATGTACACAACTGAAAGCACACTGGGCCTGAAGAATGTTTGAAGCATTGAGCGAAAATTAATTGCTGGATGATGGGGGTGCTACAACAACAGAGTCATCAATTTCTCTCTGTTCTGATAAAGCTCGAGAATCCTTCGTAGAAGGCATGGGGGCATCAACACTTGTTGATGGTTTAGCAGGTATAGCATTCTTTAGAAAGATGTCAAGAATTAGTTGTTCACCCTCCTCATCACGCGGCTGACTGGAATCTGTGGCTCACAGCAGCTGCCCAGCATTAAAAGAGAGTATCCTACTACTAATCTGGGAAAAGACTAAAATCCAAAACACTAAGTATGGTTTCTACTGAATGCGTTTTTTTGCATCATCATAGAGTAGAAAAACTGTAAGTCAAGCCATCGTAAGTCAGGACCATCTGTACATATTTTTAAAATAATGTTATACAGTGGTAATACATATTCAATGCCATAAAAATTAAGAGGACCAAAAGGAAGAAAAAATTCCCCTCCTGTCTAGAAATTACCACTAGACATATGTGTATGATTATGACAGCAGTTAGACCAACTATCCCCAATTTTTTTGTCTGTATAGTTTTGTTTTGACTTATTTTTTATTAAAATACATCATGAAATGTTCTCCCATCACACAGGATAGTTTTTATTGTATTTGGAATTACCACACAACTTTTGATAAAATGGATGTGCCATAAACCACTTTAGTCATACCTACTGTTAGATATTTAGTAGCTTCCAAATTTTTGCCATCATAATTTATACTGTGATAATTTTTCTTATCTCTCTGTGTGTATATGTGTGTGTATACATACATATATATACACACTATATATGATGACTACCATAGAACCATACATATATATGTATACACACACGTACACACACACTTATGAACTGTAGTACATATAATGCTCATATCTCAGTACTCTTAGAGACACATAATATTATAATACAGCATGATCTTTTTCAGATTCCTAAGTGAAAAGTATAAATCCATTTCGAGGTCAGTGTATATTTCTTATTAGGAGTAAGTCTGAATGGTTTTTCAGGTCCCTAACGTACATATTTCTGTGTTTATATATTTCCTTTTTGGTTTATAGCCCATTTCTCTGTTACCAGTATTTTTCATCAAATTATATGTAAGAACATAATATATATTAAGAATATAATATATATTAAGAATATATGGTTTTCTTTTACATATTTTGCCATTTTTTCAAGCTTACCATTTGTCATTTAACATTTTAATGTATACTTGACAATGGAACATTTTTAATTAGATAGTGATAGAGTGAAGAATATTGACCTTTACCTTTACAGCTCCAACCTTTGATATGGTGCCTAGAAAATCCTTCCCAATTACCAGGCATGGTGGCTCACGCCTGTAATCCCAGCATTTTGGGAGGCCGAGGAGGTTGGATCATGAGGTCAGGAGTTCGAGACCAGCCTGACTAACCCGGTGAAACCCCATCTCTACTGAAAATACAAAAATTAGCCAGGCAAGGTGGCACACACCTGTAATCCCATCTATTCAGGAGGCTGAGGCAGGAGAATCGCTTGAACCTGGGAGGCGGAGGTTGCAGTGAGCCAAGATCGTGCCACTGCACTCCAACCTGGGTGACAGAGAAAGACTTCATCAAAAACAAACCAACAAACAAAAAACCCTTCCCAATCACATTTTACAACCATTTCCTATACTTTTAGATGTTTAATGTGTTTTAATTTTAAATATTTTGAACATCTAAAATATTCTTGAGTATAAGATAAGCTTATAATAAAATGAATAGCTATTGAGGACTTATTAAGTGGCTAATGGTATAGTGATTCAGAGTTAGAGAAGTGAATGGGTTCAGTAATGTGGCTTTGTTACTTGTCAGTTAGCATGTATTGCAATATAATGTGGAATTATTCTGTTTTCACCTTCTAAATTGAGGATAACCACTATTCCACCAGAGCAGGCTAAAAATATTTTGTCACTATGCATTTTATTATAAAACACTTCTTGATAAGGCTGAATGACACTAAAGCCACAGTCATTGTTCTTATTTACCCATTAATAAAACATTTGATTCTCTGTCCTCCATTTAATATTAATATGTATATAGTTATGTGGAGAACACGTTACTCACCAAATTTTTTTTTTTTAGGAAAGCCTAGTTATACACTGAATAAATGCTTCCCACTATAAACAAACATAAACCCGGACAAAGTGTGTGAGGCACCTGTCTGCAAGCATTGAATAACAGGCAGTCCTGAATCGTGTTCCTTGAGAGATGATATACAGATATTCTGAGCCCAAAATATTTCCAGGCTTTCATCACTGGAGCATGTTTCCTATCCTGGGGCAGGAATGGTAGAGTCAAAGAAGTGTTGAAGTCTCACTGAGCTTAGGAAGCAGAGTTTGAAGTGCTGAATATTCAAGTGAAGTGGCTGGAACTTGCAGAGCAGAATGTTAGAAAGAAGGAATTTGCACCAGTTGGAGAGTAACTGGCTGAGGAATTCACATGAAGGTTTATCATGTATTCTTCGTGGCAAATAGCTGGCTGTTCATAAGCAGGGAGGAATTCTGTGAGACATGTCAAAAATCAATGTCTTCAGGTCTAAGACATAAAGTGACACACCAGAAATAGCACAGAGCTTGGAGATGTTTGAATTCTGCCTCAGTGAAAGTAAAGAGACATTGCTGAACACCTCAGTTATTTAGCAGGGACATCATAATGACCACGGGACAAAGACTTAAGATTGAGCATAAATTTAAGTGAATACTCCCTAGCAAGAATTAAACTAAGTGAAAAAAATTACTTAGTAAAACAAAACTTACAACCTTTTGACAGAAGACAGCAGAATCATAAATCTCTACAGCATATTATTAACAATGTTCATGTGCATTTCAAAATCAACACATATGTGAAGAAACTGGAAGATAGCGTCCCTTCCCCAAAAAGCAGTCCATAGAAACAAAATATAAGATAAGCTAGATGTTGGGATTAGCAGCCAAGGACTAAAAAGTCACTGTTAAAAAGATTTTCAAAGGTGTAAAGGAAAACATAATCATGATGATAAAAATAGATGGAGAATTTTGGCAGATAAAGAGGAAGTATAAAGGAAAATGTGTATCTGAAATCTTAATATGTGAAAAGAAGCATTCATGGATTCTCTTAGCAGAATGGAAGACAGTAAACTTGATGACAAATCAATAGAAATAATCCACTTTGACATTTAGAAAGCACCACATTTATCAACTGACGAACTCATATTCATTTTGATTCTAAATGGAACCAAGAAATATACTATATAATAACCCCCCAATATCAATGCATTTCAAAAGCATTAAAATCTTACAGAATATTTGTATAACCTAGAGTGACATTAATTTAGGAATCAAGAGCATTAAGAGATTTAGAAAATCCCCCCACATATTTTGAAGGTAAACAATACACTTCACAGCAGGAATTGACTTCTGTGTCCTATGACATTTCCATAATTTTTAAAGAATGTCCTTACTTTGCGGTACCATGAATTGTTCCAGATGTTTCTTATACTTTCCTTGCCCAAATACAGGGATCAAAATTTTTTTCCAAGGACTCCTTATTTCTTTACTTATAGAATGGCATTTAGAACTCAAGCCCATTAGCACTGGAATGCTATTACTCTTTGAGCCTCTTAGCAGAGAGCATTACTTATGCCTGTACATATATATAAACATTCATTTTTATATCCATTCATCCGTATCCATCTTTAAAAACATTGGTATAGTTCCAACTCTTTTAGTGATGCCAGAGACATCTTTCTTTAAGTTCTAATTGCTTTCATTGTCACGAAAAATTAGATGGGAAGACCTGCTTTGCTCTAAATTTTAAGTTTGGGAAGGAAACCCTTACTCTAATTTTGTTCCTTATTCTTTTCTTTTAGGCTCGTTGGAAATATCCATACATTAAGCCAACCATTCAGATCTTTACAAAAGTGGATGGAATGTTGACATACACACAGCATTAGGGTTGGTAAGTATGTGGTAAGTGGCACAATGTAAAGTTCTACACTCTCCATATTCAAGCCATTCTCTTAACCTACTTCCCAAGATAACTGATTTTTATTTGTACTTTTCTTCTACTTCCTATCTCAAAAAAACAGAGGGTCTTTTGGCTGAACATCTATGAGTATATATATCTGCTCTGGAAGAAGGTGAAAACCAGGTTGTCATAATTGCTGATTATTCCATGTGGTCAGTTTCTTCCCTTGTCACTATCATCATTGCCTCACCTCACACTCTCTCTTCATACAACCACAAACCTCTTTTGCTCACATGCCTTAGCAAAATTATCAGTGGCCAACTAGTTGCTATCACGAGAATATTTTAGTTCTCATCTTGCCCCATGTCTCTGTGGTATTTGATCATGCTCTCCTTCAGAGCTGTTGCATGCAGAGATTTGGTGCACACAGCTGTTACGAACTGCAGCACACCCTTCTTATTAAGATCCTCCTACTCCCACACCTCACACACCATAATCTTTAAACTATTCTATTCTTCCTTTGAGATTTTCTCTTTTCAAGTTGAAGCCCTTTGTCTGACACAAACTTGAGAAGCACCCTGAATTGCTGAAGCTTGCATACTTTTCACATCTATTCTATGTCTAAATCCTGATAATCCTATCTATGGTTTCAAATTCATTCTCTCTTCTGTGTCTGCATAGTCACTACCCTGAGGCAGGTGGTCATCACCTCTAGACGGGACTATGGCCACCTCAATGTTCTCACTGTCTTTCATTTCCCCCTAAATCCTATCCTTTACCCTGCCATCAATGTGATTTTATACTACATACAGCTGATCATTTCACCCTTCTGCTCCAAAAGTTTTCATGACATTTCTTTGCTTATGAATTTATGTCTAAACCTTTCTGCAAGTTTTCTAATATTTTTGAGACTCCTCTGTTTTTTGCTTACTCCTTTTGACTGTTTAGAGTCTCCTTGCTGTTCCTACTCCTCATTCTGTGAGTTAGTGCTCTCACTACTCTCACTTTTGACTTCCATGACTCAATCAATCTTTTTTGCCATGGGGTGAAATTCCTTAGGTTTAGGCCAATCACTTACCTGCAATGAACCTACACTTACAGACATGTACATATATATTTCTAATCTGCATGTGATGACCTTTGTGTGTTCTGAAGGGATAAGAATGAACAGTTAGATGGAGAGGAGATTCCTTCTCTAAAAGAGAATGACCCTTTCAGCAAAGAAGAAAACTATATAGGGAAGTGGTTCTCAGTGGCTTGGTATAGATGTAGAAGGGAGATTAAGGAAGGATATTAAAATCTGAGATTAGATTCCAGTTGAATTTGAAGAAAATTGATAAATTTTCTTTGATTTGTCTTTGTCACCTAAAATTCACTTTGCAATTCTGAACAAGACACTGACCTCAGTCAAGGTTGGCTCTCTGTCTTAGGTTTTGCAGCAAAATTTCTTCCCCAACCCCCTTCATGCCGCCAGGTGGGATCTGTGGCTTGGTGTAATCCTAGCTATCATCAGTTAATTATACCTTCTTATTTCATTTCAAGGGCACAGCATTAGGCACAACTGAACTCGTGATCACTTACATGCCGTTAGGCTATTTCTGCTTATTCAGCTCATCTTTTGGTTTTGCAGCCTTTCTCTTGAATACATTTCCTCTGAGCAGGTCTGTTTAAAATAAAACTTAAGGGAAACTAACACAAGAGTAAAGCAAACTGAAGAGATTATGATTTAAAAACAGAGGAGAGGGTGATATGCCACATGGCCAGCTCAGCATGACCTTATTGTACACACAAAAGCATTTTATAGTGGCTTCTATAGCATACAAACAGCCTTATCCATGGTTCCAGCTGTCCATTCTCCCAAATAGCTCCAGAGGGCATCCCTGTGAGATGGTTTGGCATGTAGGGAGTTTGGCGTTTGCTGGCAGGAGACAACCCCACACCAGAGTCTGAATCCTATAGTTTTCCAGGCTGTAGGGGGAAAGCAGGAAGTACTGAGAACCGTAGTTGTGATAGAATCTGTAGCTTGGGGATTGAAGACTCTCCCAAACTCTTCAAGACACACATCACTGGGCCTGGTCTGAGGAAACAGCTGTGCTGTTAAAAGAGTAAGTGCATGCTGCTGTGGGGCTTTTAATTGAAGAGGCATAACATTAGACAGATGAGGGCCCACCATAATTAGAAGACAGACTACTTAACGGCCAGTAGCCATGGCCTTGAATGGGGAATGGGAATTCAGCTACTTGGCATTTCTCTCACTATAGATCATAATGGATTAATTAGAACTGCACAAAGACAAAAACATGCCCAAGGTAAACATAAAGCCACATGGAATTGCCCTGAACAGCATTATGAGCACTTTAGCCCAGGGTTTGCAGCACTCCCATCTGAGTGTTGGAATGAAGGCCATAACAAGCACTCCCAGCTCTGTTCTGCCCATTTACTGAGCCTTAAGTTTGAAGAGGGGCAGCGGCTTCACAACCTGATCACATCAGGCTTCTACAGAAAGAAGCTGCAGAACATATTCTTCCTCTTCAGTGCCTACGTCAATGATAGTGGGTTTTTTTTTTTTTTTTTTTTTTGTCTTTCAAATTTTTTTCTGCCACATCATATCCTGGGCTGATTCTGCCTCCTGAAATAGCTAATTTTTTCGCGTTGCCCACCTACAAAAGCAAGTTGATGGTTTGCAGACAGTTTTACACCATATAGAAAAAAACACAGCCATTCTTTGCAACATCTCATTTAGTTTCAGGCATAGCAAAAATCATGTGATAGAAAGAGCATGGACTTGCAGTCAGGTTGCCTTGGATTCACATTCAAATACTGCAATGTACCAGCATAAATTGTTTATTACTTATCTTCTGTTAAAATGGAGTTAAGAAACCTGTGCAGGGTTGTTATGAGAAATAAAGAAAGCAACACCATTTAAAACACCCAACACAAAAGCACCTTACACATGGTCTGATACCCAATGAAAGTTCAGTGTCAGTTTCCTTTCTACTCAGTTTTTGGTGTGAAGTGGTCAAAAGTGATAGGATTATCTGTCCATAATTGAAAAGTTGAAACATATTTTAAATCCTTCCTCTTAGTATATCCCAAATGCATATTTTACAACTTCCCTCAAGGAGCTCAACAGATGGATTTTAGCAGCTTCTTTCTGTCATTTCTTGGAGAGGGAAGAGGTTAAGGAACACAAGATGCCTGAAAAACAGGGAGAATGAATTGATCAGCACACCTGATTGTTAATGCCTCGGTGAATGATGGATTAGAACCATCCAGAAGGCTTGGTTCTACCCTGTAGAGCTATAAATGGCTACCTCCAGAAGTCACAGGTGTTTGTCACCCTAATGGCACTCAAGCAGAGGCCCAATAGACTCTTGGAAGACATTGTAAAAAGGATGTGTTTGTAGATGGAACATGATCTAAATGTGGACCTACAAGGTTTCTCGTGACTGGAAATTTGGTGCTTTTATTACTTGAGTCAAGCAATAAATAGAAGAATAGTCTTAAGAACTGAAAAATCAGAGGGCACTCTCTGATTATTTGGTGTTTTGTATGTAACACAGAGTAGAAGAATTCACACAAACTGACTTTGAATGACTTTTACCAAGTGTCTAAGTTATTTATAGTGGAAGAAGTCAAGTCACAAAGGCTCTGAATTACAATATGGAAGGATCATTTCTGTCTTCCAGTTGCCTTAGAAATATCAGAGTGAGTTCTAAGACCCATGCACATAAAGATTCCTGCAAAGGTAGGACTTCATTTATGTTCTTGGTGGGGTTGGCTATGTCCCTTTAAGGTGTCCTCATTATGTTTAAATTTGACAAAACATCAAAGTCCAAAACTTGGGGCCAGAAATTTGTACTTTGTGAATCTTGCATTTGGATTGCTATGACTTATCCCTAGGAGGTCCTAGTTAAATTTAAATATGATAATTGGTAAAAAGAGAAATTAATATCTAGATATCTATTTTTTAATATAGACTTTTTGAGATGAGAAGGCATGTATTGATGCCAAAAAACATGCTGAAATTTAACACATTTAGAACAGCCAGAAGAATATAAACTCAAATGTGTAGCAATTCAGGCCTACTGCCTTGGAGAGTGGAGAGGTTTAATCATGTCACTAACAATATTTCTTTGGAGGATTTATATCACATTGGCTTTCTATTGTGCCAGATAGATATCCTTGTATATGTTTATTTGACTATCTTTTTTATTTGAGACATGGGTAGATGCACAAGATAAACTATATGAAAAAATGGATGATTTCTATCATTTCTTATTTGAAAAGAAGCTAGATGGACTAATATATCCCAGATCTATGTATCAAGTATCAGTAGCATTTCATGTTAGCAATTTAATAAGGTGCCAGGAAACTCTTCTCCTATATCTCTGGATATATGTCTATTTTCAGTAAGAAAGACTGGGATACAAATTGAAAATTACATGGAAGAGTTTAAACATTAAGTCAGCATTAGTTCTTCAAAGTTTGTATATGCTTATTCAAAATAAAAATTATACTAAACTACTGGATAATTTGAGTCCCAATGAGAAACTAGGCACTTGAATTGAATATACACAGAATGGAAAATTTTAGAATTCAGGAACTTGAAGGAACTGGTAGTCTGGGTATTTGTACAATCTGGGTAGAGTTTTAAGAAACTAGTGGTATCATGAGTGCTCTAGCTCAGAATATTCCTAGGGCAAGAGAGAGAAGACAGGATATCCAGGTTCAGTAGGATGTCAGAGGATGGACAGAAAAGAGGAAATATGAAGGCCTAGAAAACACATCTTAACCATTTTAAAGAATTTTGTACCTTGACTCTGAACTGTGCAAAGAAAATTCTCCACTCTATTTTCTCTGGCTTTCCAGAGAGTGGCATTTTGATTACAGATTTTTTAAGTGTGGCTGCTACACACAGAGATGAAGATTTTGAGTCTACAGTCAAGCGTGGCCCACTGCCCAGCTCCTGCTCTACACTCTTAATGTTCCACAGGAGCTCTCGAGCACACACTCACTCCCTAATAAGTGCAGATGGACATTGACTCCCTTTAACGCTGCTTGACATATTGTATTTATACAGGTGGAGATGGCAGTTAAATAAAATATGCGAGCTTCATAATCCTTAAATGTCTTCTCTCTTCCTCTCCCCCAGTGTGCTCTGTGTGTTGGACACAGACTCTTTTCCATAGAAAATAACCACACTGTCCTTTTTAATGTTTTTATACCACAATACCTCTAGGCACTAGTCCACCTTCTAGAAGAAAAACCTAATAAAACCTCAGGAAGTGATTTAATTACAGCAGAGGAAAAGAGTAAAGAGTGAGATAAGGCCAAGGCTGAAATAGCAAGGGGGGTGAGGGGATAGCGGGGAAGGAATTGGGCACTCAGAAAGACAGTGGAAGGCAAACACACTGGCTCATTTAGTAGATGAGGGAAGAGCCCTCTAAGCTGCAAAGAGAGCAAGGATGATGCAAGAACCCAAGGAAGAGGCATTTTCAATACGTGGTACCAACAGTTCCCCAACTGGCATTGTCCCTCTAATTCAAGGCCTCTGTCCTTCTTTCCTTACCAAAGAACTCCACTATAATTTATAACATGTTATTTTGTTTATTCCAGTAAAAGCTGAATTAATAATCACTCTCAGGTCCATGCTAGAGAGTATCTTTTTTTCTTTTTCTTAAAGAAAGACAGCCCAATCTAATAAGAGCAGAATTTCAGTAATTGCTACCATGGTGTTCTATGCAAATGCTGTGTACTAGATTCACAGGTCTGGTTTATGATACAGCAATATATAACATTTATGCAAGCATTCTTTCATGTAACAGAAATTTATGAGCACCTACTCTGTGTAAAAGACATGATACTGCCCTTGAGGAAGTTACAATCTGTTGTGAGAAGTTAAAATGGGAATTACTATAATAAAAAGATGGCAATTGCAACACTGACTTTATTACCGGGTTATGGACAGGAAAGAGGACCACATTCATTTGTTACGTCTGAAAGCAGGGAAAAAGTCACCAAATCCATCTCAGAAGAGGTAACTCATGAGTTGGGTTTCAAAGGACACAAAGGATTTTGCTAGAATAAAAAATAAAATAGAAAATAAAAACACATTTCTGGAGACAGAAATGTGTATGACCAATGGCATAGATGTGTTGGAGAAATACGAGGGGATTGATGTGGCTAAGCATAGGATGTGATATAAAGAAGGATGAGGTCTGTCAGAAGATGTGCCTTGAATGGTATATTAAAACCAGATTGCAAATAAACCTATGGCTAAGTATTCTGAACCACATCCTTTAGCAACAAGCAGTCAAAGAAGGGCTGGGAGCAGGCATAGCATCACCAGAACTTGGCGTTAGAAAGTCCACGGGCAGCTGGTAGAGGACCGTGAGGGTGTGACTGGAAGCAGGGAGAATAGTTGAGATAGTAGTGGTGTCCCAAGAGTAAGACTGGACATTCAAACAAGAAAGATGGCAGAGAGGCAGTTTGACACATGAAAGTCCATCTAATTCAACTCAGAAGTTTGACTTTGGAGTCCTGTTGGAATACTCTGAGTCATGGTAAAGAAATATATAACTAGATGGGAGAAAACAAGAACACGTTTTACAAAAGAGAGGGGAAACATATATGAGCTTCAGGTGAAAGCTGTGAAAAAGGTGGCTTGCTGTGTTTGAGAATATGCATCTTTCAGACCCTGGCCTTTGGAGTCAAAACACATGGTTTGCAATCCATGTCTATCACTGGGCAACTTGGTCAAGTGACTTAACATTTCTATGTTTTAGTTGCTCATCTGTAAAGTGAAAATTATTCCAGTGCTTTTCATCAAAAGTGAGAATGTTATGAGGATTAAATGAAATAATACACATAAAGTGCTGAGAAGAGCGTCTGGTTCATCTCAAAGTCTGAATAAGAATTAGTTGTTAAAATCAGCAATAGACATTATTAATCACAAAGACACATTGATAGTTCATCTTACCCTGAAGCATTCAGATAATCTGTATTTTTTTCCCCAGTGGACATGCAATCCCAAGAGGATCAATTAAAGATAGAAGCAGCTTGTTTTAAAAAGAGAGTCACTTTTTTGGACCCAGAAATGTTATATTCCAAAAGTTTATTTCATCAGTGAAAGGGGAAGAGATCAATGCCCTCAGAAAGTTGTGCAGTTGGGCATCATCTGAATCCCCAGCCTCAATAACCCTGAGGGTACAGAGATTCTTGACACCCAGGCAAACACTAATCACATTAACAAAAAGGCAATGCTTATTATGGCTGACAGCATTGTCCCAAATTGTAGGGAAGCAGGGAGGCAGATAAAGATAAAGAAGGGAAAGTAGAAGGAGAAATTCTTTGTTAAAACTCTAATCAGCAGGAAGACCTTGTGAGCAACTAAAAAGAATTTAACATGAGAGCAGAATCTTGATGTACAGCTACAGCCTCAAAAATAGGATGCAATTAAGTGCTTCTAACAAGGCTCCAGTAGTCTGATGGTAAATGTGGAAAGACCAGCTTAATGAAATGTCATGGGGACATTGCTTATAATAATCATATGCCCTGGATGCCAAATGGAACTTTACCTGCTGGAGAAACAGTTATAGAGGAAAAGAACAAAAGCCTACCAGCTGTTAGGAAATAGAACAGAATGAGCTCAAGGCCCTAGAGGAAGGTGGAAAATTAACCCAGCCTCTGTCTTGTTATGTTTTGTTTACCACTGTGCTTTTCTCTTCTGGATTTAAAATTGTGTATTTCCAACCAGATAGGAGGGTCTTTTAGAAAAACAGTATTGAATTGGTGTCTGGACACTGCAAAATTGGAAATCACATTAGGGTTAAGATTGTATAGAGCCAGGGATGTCGTTTATCTTGCAAGACTTTAAAATAACTACCCTTATTATTTGCTTTGTTATTTCCCTTAAATATACAATTTACATTCCCTAGTGGCTAGTTAACTTACTTTAGGCTTCTGACTTATTCAGGTCTTTCGTCAAATGAAACCACGTCAGAGAGGTCTTCACTGAATACCTTTGTTCAAAATTATCGTCACACAATCCTCCAGGGACTCTCTAGCCCATTACCCTGCTTTATTTTCTTTACAACATTTTTCAATTCATGAAAATATTATGTTTGTTATTTACTAATACATTTTTTTCTGCCCATTGTGATACAACCTCCATGAGAACAGAAAACATGCACCTCTATTTTGTACACCACTGTATCCTCAGTCACTTGTATGGTACCAGAATGTATTCAATGCTCTAGATACAATTTGAATGAATTTTTTTATCCAAAAATGTACATAATTTCTTAATGCTTTCTAGCACTGCTACTCTACTTTCTACTCCCAGATTATCGGATTATCACATACCTTCTCCTCTCTCCTCATCAAGTCTACAGGCCTCTTGGTTTGTTTCTTTAAATTCAATTTCCTTTTCTTTTACAATGACCCTGTTTTAAGTCAAAACATTTTGACTTTTCTGTTCCAAATCTTCACACAAACTCTTCATTCTACTGCTCGGCTCATTTTTCCTTCACTACACCATCATTCCCATCAATATATAAATGTGCTGTTACTCCCAGCCATGAAAACAAACGAAACCACACCCTCTCCAACAACTACCCCATTACAGCACTTGTCAGGGTTACAGAAAATCCTTTTCTATAGTGGTCTTTACTCACTGTTTTGTTTTATGTCCAATTTTCCGAAAAACTATATCAACCAGGACTTACTCTTCGCCTCTTTTATGAAACACATCATCAAGAGTATCAGTGACCTCCATGCTGTGAAATCCAACAGGCTGTCCTAGGTCCTCATCTTACTTGGCTGCTCAGTGACACCTGACAATTGAACAATCCTTCCTTTTTAAAAAAATCGATTTATTGAGATATAATTAATGTACCATAAAATGCATCCAATTTGATGAATTTTGACAAATGGATCCTCACATGTAATCTGCATTAACTACTAACACAATCAAGATATTGCCCTCCTCCAAAGTTTGTGTCCATCCCTGTTAATTTTTCCCCACACTCAACTTAAGGCAGCCATTTATCTGCTTTCTGTCACTGTAAATTAGATGTGTTTTTTTTCATGTTTTATATAAGTGGGAGTTACACAGTATGTACTTTTTTTCATCTGCCAGAGCTCATCAGCATATTCATTCATTTTATTGTATTAATCAGTAGTTCATTACTTTTTATTGCGAAAGAACATTTTATTGCGTGAATATACCACTTTTTAAAATTAATTGTACTGCTGATGAAAATTTGGATTATTTTTATTGTGGGACTATCAGGAATGAGTAGAATGCACATGTATGCATACACATTTTCATGTGGACAGAGGTACTAGTTTCTATTGGATAAATACATAGGAATTTAATTCTGGGTCATCAGATAGGTTCATGTTTAACTGTAAAAGAAATTGTTGAGGGGTTGCTTCCAAGATGGCTGAATAGGAGCAGCTCTGGTCTACAGCTCCCAGTGAAATCGACACAGAAGATGGGTGATTTCTGCATTTCCAACTGAAGTACCTGGTTTATCTCAGTGGGACTGGTTGGACAGTGAGTGCAGCCCGCGGAGGGTGAGCCAAAGCAGAATGGGGAGTCACCTCACCCAGGAAGTGCAAGGGGTCAGGGAATTTCCCTTTCCTAGCCAAGGGAAGCTATGAGTGACTGTACCTGGAGTAGCGGTACACTTCTGTCCAAATACTGTGCTTTTCCCACAGTCTTCACAACTGGCAGACCAGGAGATTCCCTCCTGTGCCTGGCTCAGCAGGTCCCACACCCACAGAGCCTTGTTCACTGCTAGCACAGCAGTCTGAGATTGACCTGGAACTCTGAAGTTTGGTGGGGATAGGGGTATCCACCATTACTGAGGCTTTAGTAGGTGGTTCTATGCTCACACTGTAAGCAAAGTGGCAGGGAAGCTCGAACTGGGTGAGCCCACCACAGCTCAGCAAGGCCTACTGCCTCTCTAGATTCCACCTCTCGGGGCAGGGTATATCTGAAAAAAAAAAAGGCAGCAGACAGCTTCTCCAGACTTAAATGTCCCTGCCTGACATCTCTGAAGAGGGCAGTGGTTCTCCCAGCATGGCATTCAAGCTCCGACAATGGACAGACTGCCTCCTCAAGTGGGTCCCTGACCCCTGTGTAGCCTGCCTGGGAGACACCTCCCAGTAGGGGCCGACAGACACCTCATAAAGATGGGTGCCCCTCTGGGATGAAGCTTCCAGAGGAAGGATCAGGCAGCAATATTTGCTGTTCTGCAGTCTCCACTGGTGTTACCCAGGCAAACACGGTCTGGAGTGGACCTCCAGGAAACTCCAACAGACCTGCAGCTGAGGGGTCGATCTGTTGAGAAGGAAAACTAACAAACAGAAAGGAATAGCATTAACATCGATAAAAAGGACATCCACACCAAAACCCCATCCGTAGGTCACCAACATCAAAGACCAAGGTAGGTAAAGCCACAAAGATGGGGAGAAGCCAGAGCAGAAAGGCTGAAAATTCCAAAAATCAGAATGCCTCTTCTCCTTCAAAGGAACACAACTCCTCTCCAGCAAGGGAACAAAACTGGACGAAGAATGAGTTTGACGAGTTGACAGAAGTAGGCTTCAGAAGGTCAGTAACAACAAATACATAATTTTCAGAATCATCAAGGTTGAAATGAAGGGAAAAATGTTAAGGGCAACCAGAGAGAAAGGTGGGTTACCCACAAAGGCAAGCCCATCAGACTACCAGTGGATCTCTTGGCAGAAACCCTACAAGTCAGAAGAGAATGGGGGCCAATATTCAACATTCTTAAAGAAAAGAATTTTCAACCCAAATGTCATATCCAGCCAAACAAAGCTTCATAAGTGAAGGAGAGATAAAATCCTTTACAGACAAGCAAATGCTGAGAAATTTTGTCACCACCAGACTTGCTTTATAAGAGCTCCTAAAGGAAGCACTAACCATGGAAAGGAACAACTGGTAACAGTCACTGTAAAAACATGCCAAATTGTAAAGACCATCGACACTATGAAGAAACTGCATCAATTAACGGGCAAAATAACCAGCTAGCATCTTTGCGGGTAACCTGACCTTTCTCTCTGGTTGCCCTTAACATTTTTCCTTCATTTCAACTTTGGTGAATCTGACAATTATGTGTCTTGGAGTTGCTCTTCTTGAGGATTATCTTTGTGGTGTTCTTCGTATTTCCTGAATTTGAATGTTGGCCTGCCTTGCTAGGTTGGGAAAGTTCTCCTGGATAATATCCTGAAGAGTGTTTGCCAACTTTGTTCCATTCTCCCCATCACGTTCAGGTACACCAATCGAATATAGATTTGGTCTTTTCACATAGTCCCATATTTCTTGGAGGCTTTGTTCATCTCTTTTTATTCTTTTTTCTCTAATCTTGTCTTCTTGCTTTATTTCATTAATTTGATCTTCGATCACTGATATCCTTTCTTCTTCTTAATCAAGTCAGCTATTGAAGCCTGTGCATGCTTTGTGAATTTCTCATACTGTGATTTTCAGCTCCATCAGGTCATTTAAGCTCTTCTCTACACTGGTTATTCTAGTCAGCCATTCATCTAACCTTTTATCAAGGTTTTTAGCTTCCTTGCGATGGATTACAACATGCTCAGGACCAGACAGATTCACAGCCGAATTCTACCAGAGATACAAAGAGGAACTGGTACCATTCATTCTGAAACTATTCCAATCAATAGAAAAGAGAGAATCCTCTCAAACTCATTTTATGAGGCCGGCATCATCCTGATACAAGAGACTGTCAGACACACAACAAAAAAAAGAGAATTTTAGGCCAATATCCCTGATGAACATCAATGCGAAAATCATCAATAAAATACTGGCAAAATGAATACAGTGCCCATCAAAAAGCTTATCCACCACGATCAAGTTGGCTTCATCCCTGGGATGCAAGGCTGGTTCAACATACACAAATCAATAAACGTAATCCATCACATAAACAGAACCAATGACAAAAACCTCACAATTTTCTCAATAGATGCAGAAAAGGCCTTTGAGAAAAATCAACAGCCTTTCATGCTAAAATCTCTCAATAAACTAGGTATCAGTGGAATGTTCTCAAAATAATAAGAGCTATTTATGACAAACCCACTGCCGATATTATACTGAAAGGGCAAAACCTGGAAGGATTCCCTTTGAAAACTGGCACAAGACAGGGATGCCCTCTCTCACCACTCCTATTCAACATAGTGTTGGAAGTTCTAGTCAGGGCAATCAGGCAAGAGAAAGCAATAAAATGTTATCAAATAGGAAGAGAAGAAGTCACATTGTCTCTGTTTGCAGATGACATGATTGTATACTTAGAAAATCCCATTGTCTCAGCCCAAAATTTCCTTAAGCTGATAAGCAACTTCAGCAAAGTCTCAGGATACAAAATCAATGTGCAAAAATCACAAGCATTCCTATATACCAATAACAGACAGAGAGCCAAATCATGAGTGAACTCCCATTCACAATTGCTTCAAAGAGAATGAAATACCTAGGAATCCAACTTACAAGGGATGTGAAGGACCTCTTCAAGGAGAACTACAAACCACTGCTCAACCAGATAAAAGAGGACACAAACAAATGGAAAAACATTCCATGCTATTGATAGGAAGAATCTATCATGAAAACGGTCTTACTGCCCAAAGTAACTTACAGATTCAATGCTATCGCCATTGGATAAAACTACTTTAAGCTTCATATAGAACCAAAAAAGAGCCTGCATAGCCAAGACAATCTGGGCAAGAAGAACAAAGCTGGAGGCATCACGCCACCTGACTTCAAACTATACTACAAGGCTACAGTAACCAAAACAGCATGGTCCTGGTACCAAAACAGAGATATAGACCAATGGAACCAAGTGGAGGCCTCAGAAATAACACCACACATCTACCACCATCTGATCTTTGACAAACCTGACACACACAATCAATGGGGAAAAGATTTCCTATTTAATAAACGGTGTTGGGAAAACTGGCTAGCCATATACAGAAAACTGAAACTGGACCCCTTCCTTACACCTTATACAAAAATCAACTCAAGATGAATCAAAGACTTAAATATAAGACCTAGGACTATAAAAATTCTAGAAGAAAACCTGGGCAATACCATTCAGGACATAGGCATAGGCAAAGACTTCATGTCTAAAACACCAAAAGCAATAGCAACAAAAACCAAAATTGACAACTGAGATCTAATTAAACTAAAGAACTTCTGCACAGCAAAATAAACTAACGTTAGAGTAAACAGGCAAACTACAGAATGGGAGAACATTTTTGCAATCTATCCATCTGACAAAGGGCTAATATCCAAAATCTACAAAGAACTTAAACAAATTTATAAGAAAAAAGCTAACAACCTCATCAAAAAATGGGCAAAGGATATGAACAAACAATTCTCAAAAGAAGACATTTATGAAGCCAATAGACATATGAAACATGCTCATCGTCACTGGTCATTAGAGAATGTAAATCAAAACCACAATGAGATACCATCTCACAGCAGTTACAATGGTGATCATTAGAAAGTCAGGAAACAACAGATGCTGGAGAGGTTGTGGAAAAATAGGAACACTTTTCCACTGTTAGTGAGAGTGTAAATTAGTTCAACCATTGTGCAAGCCAGTGTCATGATTCCTCAAGGATCTAGAACTAGAAATACCATTTGACGCAGCAATCCCATGACTGGGACTATACCCAAAGGATTGTAAATAATTCTATGATAAAGACACATGCACACGTATGTTTATTGTGGCACTATTCACAAGAGCAAAGACTTGGAACCAACCCAGATGTCCATCAATGTTAGACTGGATTAAGAAAATGTGGCATATATACAGCATGGAATATTATGCAGCCATAAAAAAGGATGAGTTCATGTCCTTTGCAGGGACATGGATGAAACTGGAAACCATCATTCTCAGCAAATTATCACAAGAACAGAAAAACAAACACCACATGTTCTCACTCATAAGTGGGAGCTGAGCAATGAGAACACATGGACACAGGGAGGGGAGCATCACACACTGGGGCCTGTGGGAAGTGGGGCACTAGAGGAGGGGTAGCATTCAAAAAAATACCTAATGTGGGTGACGGGTTGATAGGTGCAGCAAACCGCCATGGCAGGTGTAACTATGTAACTATGTAACAAAACTGCGCATTCTGCACATGTAACCCAGAACTTAAAGTATAATAATAAAAAAAATATTATTCCAAATATCAAATCCACAGAGGTCATTTTAATATTTTGCAACCTTTAAAATTCACACTTAAAAATAAAAGATTCTGCTTGGAAATGTATGTAGTGCTATGTCATAGAAAATTAAATTTAAAATTCTTCACTTACAAAAAAAGAAAAAAAAAAGAAATTGTTAGTTTTCACAGTGGTTATGCTATTTTACATTCCCACAAGGAATTTTACAGTTGCTTCCTATCCTCACCAATACTTGGTATTGTTATTCTTTTAATTTTTCTCCATTCTAGAGAAGGTATTGTTGTTTCTCATTTTGGTCTTAACTTGCATTTTCCTAGTGAATGAATAATGATGTTAAGAGCCTTTTAATGGGCGTTTTGGTCACGTTTGAATCTACTTTAGTGATGTATCTTTTCAACTGCTTTTCTTACTTTTAAAAATCAGGTTGTAAAATGTTTTCTAATTATGCATTTTGAAAATGTCTTTTCATTTTCTTAACAGTCTTTATTGAAGGGAAAAATTAATTGTATGAAATCCAGTTTATCATCTTATTCACAGTGTGTACTTTTTGTATCCTGTATAAGAACTCTGCTTAATTCAAGGTCAAAATGAGAAATACTTCCTCTAGAAGTTTTAAAGACTTTAGCCTATACCTTTAGGTTTATGATTCATTTCAATTTATTTCTGTATAGAGTGTGATGCAAAGACAAAAGGTATTTTTTTTCATATAGACAGCCAACTGTCGAGCAAAATTCATTGAATTTCCTTGGGATCTGTGCTGAAAATAAATTGACTTTTTTTTTTTTTTTTTTTTTTTTTTTTGAGATGGAGTCTCGCTCTGTGGCCCAGGCTGGAGTGCAGTGGTGCAATCTTGGCTCGCTGCAAGCTCCGCCTCCCAGGTTCATGCCATTCTCCTGCCTTAGCCTCCCTAGTAGCTGGGACTACAGGCACCCACCACCATGGCTGGCTCATTTTTTGTATTTTTAGTAGAGACAGGGTTTCACCATGTTAGCCAGGAAGGTCTTGATCTCCTGACCTCGTGATTCGCCCACCTTGGCCTCCCAAAGTGCTGGGATTATAGGCGTGAGCCACCAACTCAGGCAAATAAATTGACTCTTTATATGTCAGTTGGTTAGTTGTGTTTCTGGACTTTCTGTTTTGTTCCATTCATGTATATATCTACCCTGTCCAACACCACAATATCTTGGTACTGTAGCTTTAGAATGATTCTTTAAATCAAACAATTTAAGTACCTAGTTTTGTTCTTTTCAAAATTCTATTGGCTGTTATACATCATTTATATTTCAATATAAATATTCATATGAATTTATCAACTTCTACCACCTCCTCAAAATAAGAAAAAAGAAAGTCTGTTGGGATTTTGATTGAAATTATATTTAGAAATATAGATAATTTGAAGGATATTGATACATTACAACAGTGAGTGTTCCAAGATACAAACATAATATATCTTCCTATTTAGGTCTACTTCTCATGTAGGTCTTTGAAAATTTTATTTAGCGATGTTTTGTGGTTGTTGGTGTAAAGGTCTTACATGTACTTTCTTAAATTTGTCCATAGGTATTTAATGTTTTTGATGCTATTAAAATGGTACTCATTTTCTTCATTTCAATTAAATTATTAGTTGTTAGTGTATACAATTGACTTTTGCATATTTACCTTATATAATGCAAATTTCCTAAACCAAGATTTTAGATTTCATAGTTCTTTTTTTAAAAGATTCTGTAGGAATTTCTTTATAAACAAACTAGTCATTTCAAATAGAGTTTTGCTTCTAACCTTCCAATTTATAATATATTTTATCCTTGCCTTATTGCATTGAATAAGACATCTAGTAAAATATTGATAAGTGACAAATGAAAATATCCTAGTCTTCTTCCAGAACTTAGAAGAGACAGTAAGTCTTTCACTGTTAACAGTAATATTAGCTTCGTTTTTTACAAATACTTTTTACTAATTTGAAGTATTTCCTTTCTATTCCTGTTTATGGTAGCTATCATTATGAATGGTTGTTGACTTTTGTTCATTACTTTTTCTGCATCTATTATAATTATATTTCATTTATTTTTACTGTTTCATTTTATGTATATATGTATTTTGATAGCTAGTTAACTAATGTGATAATCAAACTGATTGTGTTTTGAATGCTAAACCAACTTGACATTCCTGAAGTAAACTTATTTGGCTATTATGTTCTTTTTACATAATATTGGTTTTAATTTGCTACCATCAGGTTTAGAATATCTCATCTAAGTCTTAAAGGATATTGTTCCTGTATTTTTTTTTTTTTTCTGTTGTTTTGGCATCAGGGTAATAATGGTCTCATGAAGTGAGTTGAGAAGAGTTTTCATTTTTCCTATTTGCTGAAAAATATTTTTTTAGAATAGGCATTCTTTATTCCTTAAGTGTTTAGTAGAATGAATTAAGTAAGCTATCTCAGCCTAGAGTTTTCATCGTGCAAACATTTTAGATATGAAGCTGCTTTATTTAATAGATACATGCTTCACTAGATTAGTTTATCTTGCCCTTGAGCAAACTTTATTTCTATCTTGCAGGAATGTGTCCATTTTATCTAAGTTGTCTAATTTATTTTATCAGATTACCGTCAATGGTTCCTTATTATCCTGTTGGCGTCTTTAAGCTCTGCTGTGATTTTACTTCTCATATTCCTGACATTTGGCAATTTTTGAATTTACGTATTTGTTTTTCTTGATCTGAGTCAAGGTTTACAAATACTGATGATTTTTTCAAAGAATCAGATTTTAGTTTAATTGATTTTCTCTATTGTTGGTATAGTTTATATTTCATTGATTTTAGCTCTTTTTTTCCTGCTATATGTGAAAATAATTTGTTCTTTTCCTAACTTACTTTTATGGAAAATAAGTCATTAATTTGGGCTTTTCTTGTTTTCTTTTTCCTTCTTTTCCAATAAAAGTGTTTAACACTTTAAATTTCCAACTGCTTTCCACCAACGTTTATGTACATTGTATTTTTAAGTCAATTCAAAATATTTTCAAATTTTAAAATAATTTTTGACCTATATCTTATATAAAATGTAATATTAACTTCTAAAAATGGTAAATTTTTTCACATGACATTTCTTGAAGTAGCTTTATTGTTACAGAATAACATAAAATTGTAATTTTAAGGGTACAATTACATGATTTTTAGTAAATTGACATAATTGTGCTACCATCTCCACAATCCAACTTTAATCATCCCCAAATATCCATCATGATCATGTTTTTTATTGTGGTTAAAAAACCCACGTAACACAATGTCTACATTATAAACAAATGTTTTAGTGTACAGAACTGTTAACTATATGCATTGTTGTACAGCAGATCTGTAGAACAGTTTTATCTTGTGTGGTTGAAACTCTATACCCATTTCACAGAAAATGCCAACTTCCCCCCAACCCAGCCCCTGCAACTACCATTTTTCTTTCTGTTTCTATGAGTTTGAACACTCCAGACAGCTGAAATAAGTAGAAACATGCAGTATTTGCCTTTCAGTAGCTGGCTTATTTGGCTTAGATAATGTCCTCAAGGTTTATCGATGTTGTAGCATATGAAGATTTCATTCTTTTTATGACTGAATAATATTTCACTAGGTATATATGCCACATTTCTTCATCCATTTGTTCATTGATGAATGCTTAGAATGAGTCTATTTTGGCACATGAGTCACAATAATGAGTCATAACTTGGGCAATTGTTAATAATATTACTATAATAACCATGGAAATTCAGATGTATCATCAATATATTGATTTCCTTTCTTTTGAATATATACCCAGTCCTGGGATTGCTGGATTGTATGGCTGTTCTATTTTAAATTTTTTAAGGAATCTCCACTCTGTTTGCTGTAGCTGCTGCACCATTTTTCAATGATCAACAGCATGCAAGAGTTCTAATTTTTCCACATCCTCACCACATTTGTTATTATCTGTTTTTTTGTGTGTGTGTGTTTGTATGTCTGTTTTTTGATAATGGCCATCCTCACAGGAAAGAGGTAAAATGCCATTGTCATTTTGATTTGCATTTCCCTAATGAGTGGTGATATTGAGCATATTTTCACACACCCGTTGGCTATTTGTATGCCTTCTTTGAAGAAATGTCTATCTATGCAGGCTCTTTGCCCATGTTTTATAAGTGGATGTTAACTACTGAGTAGAGTCTTTACCCATGTCTCATAAGGGGATGTTAGCCATTTATTTATTTATTTCTTTTGTTATTGAATTGTAGGAGTTCCATATATACTTCAGATGTTAACCACTTATAAAATACACAGTTTGCAGCTATTTTCTCCCATTCTGTAGATTGTCATTCACTCTGCTGAGTGTTTTCTTGCCTCACAGAAGATTGGTAGTTTGATTTAGTCTCACTTGTCTATTTTTGCTTTTGATCCTTCTCCTTTTGGTATCATATCCAGGAAATCATTGCCAATACCAATGTCATGAAGTACTACCTTTATTTTTAATTCCAGGAGTGTTATGGTTTCAGTTCTCACATTTAAATCTTTAATCCAGTTTGAGTTGATTTTATGTATGATGTAAGATGGGTCCAATTTCATTTAATTGCATGTGGATAATCCAGTTTTCTCAACACCATTTGTTGAAGAGACTATCCTTTTTCCTATTATGTATTCTTGGCACTCATGTTGAAGATTAGTTGACCACATATATATTGATTTATTTCTGGGCTCTCTAGTCTGTCCCATTGGTCTGTGTCTGTTTTTATTACTGTACTTATTACAATAGCTTTGTAATATGTTTTCAGGTCAGGAAGTATGAGACTTCTATCTTTGTTCTTTGTTTAGATTGTTTGGCTATTGGGGGTCTTTGGTGATTTCATATGAATTTTTGGATTGTTTTTCTATTTTTGCAAAACAATACCATTGGGATTTTGAAAAAAATTTCATTGGAATCTGTAGATTTTTTGAGGTAGTCATTCTATTTCCGTAAACACAAGATGTATTTCCATTTGTTTCTTCCTTAATTTTTCTCAGCAATGTTTTGTAGTTTTTGTGTACAAGTCTTTTACTTCCTTCATTAAGTTTATTCCTAAATATTTGATTCTTTATTAATTACCTTTTCAGATTTTTATTTTTATTAACTACCTTTTTAGATTGTTATTGTTAGCTTACAGAAACACAACTGATGTTTGCGTGTCGATTTTTGTATCCTGCAGCTTTGCTGAATTCATTTATTACTTCTGACAATTTTATGGTGGATTTCTTGGAGTTTTCTGTATGTAAGATCTTCCCATCTGTAAACAGAGAAAAAATTTTACTTCTTCCTTTTCACTTTGGATGCCTTTTGTTTATTTATTTATTTATTTTTGCCTAATTGCTCTAGCTAGGATCAGTGCTATGTTGAACAGAAGTGGCAGAAGTAGGCATTGTTGTCTTATTCCTGATCTTAGCAGAAAAGCTCTCAGTTTTTCACCATTATCATAAAGTTAGCTGTGGGCTTTTCTTTATTGGCCTTTATTATGACTTTTATTATGTGGAGGTAATTTCCTTATATTCCTAGTTTTTTGAGTGTTTTTATCGTGAAAGGGTCTTCAGTTTTATAAAGCGTATTTTCTACATCTACTCAGATGATCACGTTATTTTTATCATTTATTCTAATAATGTACTGTATCACTTTCATTGACCGATGTTGATTTATCCTTGCATCCCATGAACAAATCCAATTTGGTCATGGTGTAAGATTCTTTTAATGTACTGTTGAATTTGATTTGCTAGTTTCATCTTGGGGATTTTTTGCATCTATATTCATCAGAGATATTTATCTGTGGTTTTCTTTGTGTATTTGTCTGTCTTTGGCATAAGAGTAATGATAGCTGCATTAAATGAGTCTGAGTGTTTATTACTTTTCAATTTTTTGGAAGAGTTTGAAACAGATTTACATTATTTCTCCTTTAAAGTTTTGGTAGAATTCTTCAGTGAAGTCATCCGATGGTCATTAGCTTTTGTTTATTGGAGGGTTTTCAATTACTAATTCACATTTACTAGTTATAGGTCTGTTCAGGTTTCCTATTTCTTCATGATTCATTTGTAGTGAGTTGTAGTTGTATGTTTCTAGAAGTTTATCCATGACTTTAGGTTATCCAATTTGTTTACTTATAATTATTCATGAGAGTTTCTTAGACTCTTTTTCACTTCTGTGACATTAGTTGGAATTTGTCCTCTTTCATTTCTCATTGTATTCATTTAAGTGTTTTCTCGCTTTTTCAGTCTAGCTAAGATGTGTTAATTTTGTTGATCTTTTCAAAAACCAAGTCTTAGTTTTATTGATTTTTTTCTATTGCTTTTCTATTCTATATTTTGCCTATTTTTGCTCTAATCTTTGTTATTTTCTTTCTTCCACTAACTTTGAGCTCAGTGTGTTTTTCTTTTCCTTTTTCATTGAGGTATAAAGTTAGGTTGTTTTTTCTAAGAAAACTTTAGCGTAGTTTTTTAAGAAAACTTTTAGTCTAGGCACATACTACTATAAACTTCCCTCTTTTTACTTCTTTAGCTGAATCTCAGTTCTGGTATATTGTATTTTCAATTTCGTTTGTCTCAAGATATTTTCTAGTGTACCTTTTGATTTCTTCTTTGAAAGATTGGTTGTTTGGAAGTGTGTTGTTTAATTTCTAATTTCTACAAATTCATAAATTTTTGAGTTTTTGTTCTGCCACTGATTTCTGGATTCGTTTCACTGTGTCAGAAAATATACTTGTTGTGATTCCAATTTTTAATTTTTTGAGACTTATTTTGTTACCTAACATGTGATCTATCCCAGAGAATGTTTCATGTGCCATTGGGAATCATGTGCATTCTCTTCCTTTTGGGTAAAATACTCTTTATATATATTAGGTTCATTTGGTCTAGAGTGTTGCTTAAGTTTTCTATTTCCTTATTACTGATGTTCTATCTGATTATTCTATTTATTATTGAAAATGGGTATTAAAATCTCAAACTGTTACTGTATTTCTATTTGTCCCTTTGGTTCTGTCAATGTTTGCTTCACATATTTGCTCTGATATTTAGTGCGTATATAATATTGTTCTGTCTTCCTGGTGAATTCATCCTTTTATCATTATATGATGTTCTTCCTTTTCTCTTGTGATAGTTTTTGACATAAAGTCTACTTTGTCTGATATAAGTACGACCTACTCACTTTTTGTTATCATTTATATGTAAAATATTTTCTCTTCCTTTTACTGTCACTCTATGAGTCCTTAAATCCAAAGTAAGTCTCTTTTAGACAGCACATAATTGGATCCCTTTTATTTTGCACAGTCAGACACTCTATAACTTATTGGAGAGTTTAATCCATTTACATTGAAAGTAGTTATTTATAGGAAAGGATTTATCATTGACATTTAATTCATTATTTTATGTCTTATAAATTTTATTTGTTTTTCTCTATTTCTGTCTCCAAAATTTGTTTGTTTCTTTTTTTTTTTTTTTTTTTTTTTTTTTTTTTTTTTTTTTTTTTTGAGACGGAGTCTTGCTTTGTCACCCAGGCTAGAGTGCAGTGGCCGGATCTCAGCTCACTGCAAGCTCTGCCTCCCAGGTTCATGCCATTCTCCTGGCTCAGCCTCCCTCGTAGCTGGGACTACAGGCGCCCGCCACCTCGCCCGGCTAGTTTTTTGTATGTTTTAGTAGAGACGGCGTTTCACCATGTTAGCCAGGATGGTCTCGATCTCCTGACCTCGTGATCCGCCCGTCTCGGCCTCCCAAAGTGCTAGGATTACAGGCTTGAGCCACCGCGCCCGGCCTTGTTTGTTTCTTTTAAATATTTTTTATCTTCTTGTTGATATTCTCATTTTGTTCATGCCTTATTTTCCTGAACATGTTGAATACTTTATGATGGTTATTTTGAATGCTTTGTCAGTTTCTTTAAACGTCTTGTTACTTTGTGATGTTATCTGGGCATTTGAAAAACAGTCACCTTTTCCATCTTTATTGACTGGCTTTGTACTGGAAAAGAACTTCACCAATCAGCCTGGCTAGAGATTCAATGGACCTCTCAAAACTTTTCTACAGGTGCATCTTCTCTGGACTTGTGCTTATAAAGTCCAGATTAGAGAGGTTTTTCTGATTTCTTTAGTCAGGAGCTTGAAATCTCTTGCTCCTTCTGGTGCCTACCTGTGGTATTGAGAATTCTCTGGGGCTGCTCTCGTTCACTCAGCTCTTTTATGTTCTCAGTGCTTCTCCCTCATACATCCCGCTCCAGACATGTAGAGTATGTGGGATCTCTCTGGGTTCTGAGTTGGATGAGACAAAAACCAAGTTTTGCAGGTAAGCAAGCCCCTGAAAAGTCTGAATATTAGATATATGTTTACTTTCCTTCCTGAGGGAGAAGCCAGGTGTTGGGTGTTTCCTTCTAATGGATCACACTATGCTTTGGCAAGTGAGTGACACAAATTTTCCCACAGGCTTCCATGCTGCCAGTTTTGTGCTTGTCTGATATACTGAAGCCTTTTATTTCGATTCTGGATTTCTCACAAGTGGAAATGGTTTACTTATTGCTGTAGAATTGTTGTTTCCATGGAGGAAGGAGGGTGTGGAGCCCAATATGTCATGGAATTCTCTGTTGTTCTTTAGGTCTAATCAATTGCCCTGCTCAGAAACTTAATCTCCGTCTCTGGGACTGGGACTCAAGTTGGTATCAGATAAAGCTCACATATCTCCTCCTTCCAAGTGTCCATACGTTGGAAGATTTTTTTCTTGATATGGACAAATTCTCCAAACAAAAAAATTATGCCTGATAAAGGTACCAAAAAATGCCTACTGTTTAGAATTCCTAAAGCCTTGACTTGAAAACCTGGCTGTATCTGTGTCCAAAGTAAAAATAAGAAATTTGCACGTATTTATGATGTTTACCCCATTCATATGTTAAAAACAACCCCCAATGTGATAATATTAGAAGGTGGGGTCATTGGGACATAATTAGGTCAAGAGATTGAAGTCCTCATGAATGGGGATAGTGTCTTTATAAAAAGACACTGGAGAACTTGCTTTGCACTCTGTTTTGGGCTGCATGTGAGGACACAATGAGACATTGGCCATTTGCATCCCAGAAAAAGTTCCTCATCAGAATACAACCATACTGAGACACCTGAGCTCAGGTTTCCAGACTTCTGAACTATGAGAATTAAATTTCTATTATTTTTAAGCCACTCAGTCTATGGTTATTTCTTATAGCGTCCTGAATGGACAAAGACAGAAATTGATACAAAGAAATGGGATACTGCTACAACAAATACCTAAAAATTTGGAGGCAGCTTTGAACTGATCAATGCAAGCAGGCTGGAAGAGTTTTGGATTGCATACTAGAAGAAGTGAAGTGATCACAAAGAGATTTTTAAAGAAGATACTGGCAAAAGTTCAGAAAAGAAAGAAGAGGGTTGTAGAGAGTTTCCCAAATAACCCTATACAAAATGTTGGTAGAAATACAGACAGTAAAGGCCATTCTGATGGGGTCTCAGATGGAAATGAGGAACATGTTATTGGACAGTAGAGCAAAGGCAATCTCTGTTATAAAGTAGCAAAAACTTTTCTGAACTATATTCATGTTCTAGTGTTTTGTGAGGGTAGAATTTCAAGAGTGAAATTGGATATTTCCAATTAGTGGAGGAGGTGTCTAAGCAAAATATTAAAGTAGTGGCTTCATTCCTTGACTGCTTGTAGTAAAATCTAAGAAGAGAGGAATAAAAGGAATAAAAAGAAACTGAAACAAAGATTTGGAAAATTATCAGTCTATTCATATTGCAAAAAAATAAATCAATCAATCAAAAGGGGGAAGCATGTTTGGAAAAGAACACTAAGGGTGTGGCCAAGCAACTGTTTGATAAGTACAGGTGTGAACTAGAAGCTTAATCAGCCACTCCAGCAGATACTACTAGTTTGAATTGAAGAAGGGTAAAAAGATGGTCAGGAATGAAGAAAATTTGTCAGACTTTTTGGATTTTATAGGATGGGACCTTAGAGCTATTCAGTGTAAATTATGTTCTTTAAGAAAAGGGAAGAAGGACCCCAAAGACAAGCAGAGATAATCAGGGCTGCCTCTTTGCTTCACAAAGTGGGAATGGAGGCATGGCCAAGCTTTCAACAGGCCAGATGACCTCCACCTAAAGACTCAGGGTAGGGCTGCCAGCAGCTGTGGGAGTTCAACCCCTTCCCAGTGGAGCCTTGGGGTGGAACCCTTACTTGGTAGAGCAGATATAAGATCACTGCCCCACTGTGTCTGGAAGGCAGGACTACCACACAGGCAGGTCTGGAAAGCAGAAGATTGAGACAAAGAGGATTATTCTCAAGTCTTAAGATCACCAGGAGTTTGCCTTTCTCTCTTGGGGCCCATGGCCCATTCCTTTTTTCCTATTATTCTCTTTCGGAGTAGGAATATTATCCAATGCTTGTCCTACTCTTGAATTTTAGAAACGCGTAACTTGTTTCATTTCACAGGAGATGAACTTTGTCTCAAGACTGTACTTCCAGTCTTACCCGTATGTGGTTTCGATAATATTTAAATGAGACTTTGGACTTTTGACTTTGAAGTTGATGCTGGAATGAATTAAATTCTCAGGACCATTGAGATGAAATAAATAGATTTGGCACGTAAGAATGACATAAATTCGGGGTGGCGGGGGAGGGCAGGGGAAGAATGCTATTGACTGAATGTGTCTTCCCCAAATTCTTATGTTGAAACCCTAACCTTCAGTGTGACAATCTTGGAAAGTGAGGCTTTTAGGAGGTAATTAGGTTGTGCAGGTGGAGACCTCCTGAATGGGACTGGTGATCATAAAATCAGACACTATAGGGCTTGCTTTTTCACTTTCTGTTCTCTGCCATGTGAGGGCACAATAAGTCAGCCATCTGCAATCTAGAAGAAGTTCCTCACCAGAACTCAACCGTGCTGACACCCTGAATGTGGACTTCTAGACTCCAGAAGTATGAGGAATAAATATCAGTTGTTCACAAGCCACCCAATGTCTGGTACTTTATTATAGCAACTTGAATCGCCTGAGACACTGACTACATGGTGGCTATTTTCCTTATTTCTAAGCTTTCTGAATCCAAGCTAGTTCCTTTTAACTCATTAATCGCTACTGCCAACTGCTTTCAATTAGTGTTTAACTCAGTGTTAAGTAGTTTTTGTTTTTGCTATGGTTGTTATAGTTTTTTCCTCCTACTTTTACCACTTAAGTTATATTTGAATTACTATGGATAGCTCTGCTTTTCACTTTTAAACTGCTTTAGCAACTAAAGTCAATTCCATTTGTTTTTAGAAACACAGCAGTTCCCCGATGCTCTTCACAGCTGTTTCACTTCATTCTTTCAAATATTATTTAAAAATAATTATTGGCCAGGCACAGTGGCTCACATCTGTAATAATCCCAGCACTTTGGGAGGCCAAGGTGGGTTAACAGCTTGAACCCAGGAGTTTGAGACCAGTCTAGGCAACCTGCCAAAAACATGTGTCTACAAAAAATGTGGAAATTATCTGGGCATGGTGGTGCATGCCTGTATCACAGCTACTTGGGAGGATGAGGTAGAAGGATCACGTGAGCTTGGGGAAATGGAGGCTACAGTGAACCATGATCATGCCACTGTACTCTAACCTGGGTGACACAGTGAGACTGTGTCTCAAAAAAATGATTAATTGCATTTTAGTATTAGGTCTAATTATCAGTTCAGTAGTCGTGAGGTAAAACTTTTTTTTGCTGCTGTTCTGCTTATAAATTGAGCTTCCAAAATCTCCCTGCAGAAGTCAATATTCTTTAAGGTTAGAAAGAGAATGTTAGCTAGAATTTCTTTTCCTGTGTCTCCCCATGTTACTCAATCTACATAAGTTTACCTTCAATAATGACTTATTTCTGCAAATACGATATGTTACCTGGAGACAGCTTTCAGTCATCCATCATTCTGCTTTGAATTTAACAAGGAGTCTGACAATTGCTTTATCCTGGATACTAAAGCTGCCCTTCATGTTCTTCAGTATCTGAGTTATACACCACTCCTTATGTTGACAGAATGTTTTCCTGAAATTATTAAATTACTGTCTTTTGCCTAGTGAATGCTCAAACTATATTAAAATCATAAAATCCCTTTAAAAACATAGAAAATAGATTTCTCACATTTTCTTAGATTTATTTCTATTTCTTAGAAAATAGATTTCTCACATTTCTCAAAGAAAATTAGGAAGTTGGTGAAATTCAGATCATCATACTCTCCCCTATCAGCTAATTCCCCATCCTACTCCCTCTACTGATTCTTGCCGCATGATCTATTCTTATTATCTCAGAGACCAGCATTCACAATTTTTTTTTAAAAAAACCTGATCTTATTTCCAACAAGCCCAAATTTCTCCTGGTGAATTTTACCTCCAGGTTAGATATTAGTTCTACTCATGATATTTACATTTATAGAAGACCTTTTAGTCTGTGTGCTACATTAGACATAAAATTGTTTGCTGGTTTTGCCAATTCTTGCTGTGCAAACTGGGACAAGTCAGTTAACTTTACCTAGCTTTAGTTTACACATTCACTAGAACAAAATTAAAAACTGCTTTGTGAGATTTTTGTGAGTTTGAGGTAAATTAAAGAATATAAAACTATTAACACAATATCTGAAAAATATAGTGCTCATTACTTGTGAGTTTGTTGTTTGCAAGTATAGGGAAGACTTACCACCTTTCAAATTTAGTCACGTGTCATTCACATTTTCTATCTTCATGAACTATCATGTCCATAGGCGATTATAAACAGAATTTATATCTGCTATGCCTTGTTTATTTTTTACATTTCAACATTAACTGATTTCTTAAGTGCTAGGTTTCCTTCTTATGCAAAATATTAGGTAAAAGAGCTCATACTAAATGGAAAGGATAAGACACTTGATTTTTCTTTAAAGGCTTAGAGAAACCAAATACTTTTTATTGTCAGTTTAGAGAATCCAGAATGACAGAAGCTTCAAGTGGGTTAAGAACTCTGAGATCATAGCTTCATGACCCAAATTTTCTAATATCTAGAAGGTTTTAAGTACCTGTGTCCTCAGGAAACATGCTTTTCTTGGACCAGCTAAATTGGCTTATAATAAGGGTCTTTGCCCTTGTTCCAGGAGTATTTTCTCTTAATCTGTCTTCTGATTGAACTCCCCAGTGCTGTATAAACCCATATATGTGCACACTCTCTGATACTCCAAACACTGCTGACAACTATGCTGGGAATTCCCATATACAGCACTTAAAAAATGTCACATTCAGTAAATGGTCATTTTACTCATAAACTGTATCATCTTATAATCTTATAACCAAATAAAATTTCTAAGTATAGCTCCCTAAGGACAGGAAATGAGTAGTGAATATATTTTATTCAAAGCCTAAGTCAACTAACCAAAATACAATAATAATAAAAAGGTTTAAAAACTTTTTTAAAGGATACAGTATGTAAATTCTTATCAATGAACAAGAAAGTAGGTCACTTTTTGGGTTAAGATGAAAAGAAAATAAAAATAAAAGAGAAAAGGAGAGATAAAACTTGAATAAGAAAATCTAAAATGCATGGCATACCAAATGCAATTTCAAACTAGAATTTATTTCTGTAATAAGATTCATGTCAATATAAATATTAACATAGTTGGTTGTGCAAATCACAACACTCAGAGAGCACTTGAAAGCATTTTAAAGTTTGATACCTACAGAAAAATGCATGCATTTTCTATATCGGGATTTATTTTTTCTTAAGGAAAAAAATTGGATCAGAAAACTCATGCGTCTTCTTACAAATTAGATTTAGAAAACTGATCTCCAACACCACCATTCTCCTACAATGTTAGACAAGAGAGGTTATTTTTATGCCAGGTATTATAATACATTACTAGGCACCTAATGTCAGAAAACCAACCTGGCATGTTCCTATATATTCCATTCTATGGAAAAGAGAAGGATAGCTTCTGTGGTATTCCAGGAGACAAAACCAGAACCAGTATGTGGAAGCTCTGGTAATGAAGACATGAGTTCAAGAGGAGAAACAATTTTCTAATAATTAATGCAATCCAGCAATGCTGTGAAGCTCACTGCTTGCCATTGCAAGGAAATCTAACAGCATCTGATAACCAGGCATCAAGTAGGTAGCTGATGTGGCTTTACTGTGGTCAGAAATGGGAATAAATCACCTTGGAGCCTTTCCCCTGTCAATCTTGCATGATTCTGAACATAGTATTGATTTATTGGGCCTACATTTGAACAAAATAGAGATTAAAAAACTTAGGGAAAATAATAACTAATTGGGATTTGTGTCTTCTGTAGACACTACATCATCTCAGGGGAGATTCCTTTCAGTAATGTTTTCAGCCCATTGTGAACACGGAATTCTAAAGACAATGGTGTGTTAGAGGAGTTATGAAAGATCACTAGAAAAGAAGAGAGTGTGGAAGGAGAGGTGGGTAAAGAGGGGAAAGGAAGTAAGGTATAGACATTCAGTTTCTTCTAAAGAATTCATAAATTAGTCACATAACCAATATACAGGTACTGATTAGTGTTAGAAGTAAATTGTTGAGTGTTAGATTGACTGCAAAACTATGAGAAAAATAGATTTTTTTCTAGGGGAGAAAATTTAAAAATATGTCTCTGATATATAAGAGAAAGTAAATGGTTTCCAGTTTTTTGCAAAATTTACATTGGCAACCATTATCATATTTGTCATATTTGGAACAAAATAAATGCATACTAGGTTTACTAAGAAGAAAAGGTTGTTCAGACATGGGGCGCTGAACCACTATTTGTGCTCTAATGCTATGGTAATAGAAGGTGGTGGGTTTAAATAGCCGACCTGGGCACAGGAGTGAAGGAACACCGTGGGATTACTCAGAGATTGTCAGACAAGTCACGGTGTGAAGAACTGGTTAGAAACAAAAAGAAACCAAGGTAGAGTTAGAAGAAGCAACTAAGAAAGGAAGGGGGGTGTGTGTATGTGTGTGTGTGCGTGCGTATGTGTGTGTTTCCTATGTAAATCTAAGATGGTGCATTTGAGAATATTTTATTACTGCAATCCTTTGTTTCTTTCATGCAGGAGCAGTGGATGCAAGTAAATAAATGTTGGCAAATTCACACTGATTTGCCACCTCTATTTCTCTAGCTTTCCTTATCAATGCAAGAAATATCCTTTTAGTGGGAAAGAATATTCATTCATTCCTAAGGCAGAGTTTGAGGGTTTAATTGAGATTGCAGTACTCAGTGCAGCCTGCTGCCATAACTGAACCATCCACCTCGCTAACAAGAGGTGATGTCAGTTATTCTGCTGAAACAGAAGAGCTGGGAACCTCTCATTGAATATTCCTTATGTCTGTAATATGCTTGGTATGGTACAGAAAATTCCTTAAGTAACCCCAATCAATCTCTCTCACTCCTCATTCTCCTGTATGTAGCATATATGTTGTGACAGTCATCTGCCAAAATCTGGTCTTGCTCTCTTCTCTATTAGCTACAGAGATTGTATCAGGCCAGCCATCATCACTATACAAAGCAATTCCAAAACTAATATGTGTTATGTGAGGTCAATATGCTGGTGAGAAAATTTTGTTTACTGTAGAACGAATTTCATTTGTTTTTGTTCAGAGATGAAGCCCATTTGGGTGTTATAACTTGAGGGGTAAGGTTGCTTTAATGATTTTTTAAGAGATACTCTTAAATTATCCATTATAGCTAAAGAAAACTTGAACAATAATAACATTTACAGTTGATATTGCGTGTCTGGAGGGCTTAGCTGCTGTGGGATTCTTATCAGAAGCAATTCTTAAAACAGACATTTTCTATTATTCCCATTACTAAAGCTGCTTGTCTTGTCTCTGATGCTAAAATATGAACCAGATGAGAAAGAAATTTTAGGCTAAATTGTTCAGGAAGGCTATCAATACCCAAATAACCAGATGAACATTTTTCAGAGAAACGAAGAGGAAGATCAAAGAGAAAATAAATAACCTGAGATGTAAAATTAGACTCCATATAATTTTCAGGCTATAAAATCTTGGCAAGTTATTTACCTTCCCTGTTTCAAAACTACAATTAATAAATTGAGGAAATTGTGCTTAATAACCTCTAAATTTTTAATCTAGATTTACCTTTTTTTTTGTTTTGTTTTTTGCCAATTTGGGGACCCACACACCAAGAGAAGAGAAGTGTCTTCTCTTCTACGCCTTTGTAAATGGTTAACATTAAAGTAATTTTAAGTAAAATTGTGACATTGTTTACCTCAAGACTAAATCTAAATCAGAGTGGATCAATGGGCATATGGTGCCCTGATTAAGAACAGAGAATATTTTCTGTTTTTCATTTGTCCTTTCTATTTTTTTTGGCCATATATGTGAAAAGGTATATCAGAAGAATGGAACATGTCTGTGAGGAGTGACTAAAGTGAGATGTCAAGGAAGATTAGTGTTAGGTCATATAAAGAATAACTGGAAGCTGAAAACTTTGATCCTAGAGAAAATTTAATTATCCATGACGCAAAATATTTGAGAAATTATCATGTGAAAGAGACATTAAACATATTTCATGTGATTTTAAGAGTAAAATTTAATGGCAATAATTGGAAAGTAGAAACAAGCAGACTTTGGCTTAATACATTGTCAGTGAATAGAGCCACCAACAAAATAAAATTGGGTTGCTTTAGAAGATACTGGGATCACTGAATCCCACTGGATATGCTTAAACAAGATTGAATGTTTAAATGAAAGGATATTGTATACAGAATTGACGAGATCAGAGGGAAGAGGACTCAATATTTGAAGTGTCTGAAGGTCTTAGATTCTATTTATCTATTGACATTTTAATATAATTTCTCAGGAAATGTTTGCATAAAGTAAGCACGAGTAATTACCAGCAAACGTTTTTCTCTTAGCCCACTGTTACAGTGAGGAGATTTTTATTTTTAAGTTGAAATGTGCTTTTTTCCCCCCAAGGTATTATCTGTTAACAAGTTTTAATGTGTGTGATACAGTGACATGTACACTCTTTTAAAATTCTCATTATCTTCTAAAATGTCTCTGATATATCTAACTGTGCTGTATTCTACTTGAGGGTTGCAAGTATTTGTACATCTTTATTCAGTGCACATCACATCTAGTAAATTAGGTTCTCAATAAGCATTTGGTAATTGATAAGTCTAGATCTAAAGGTTTTGTAGGATAAAAGTATAATATGTGATCCCCATATTTGCAGTAGAATGACCTATACATTAAAATGGAATATTCTGAGATAAAAGCTAATCAATGATAACATTTATTTGGAAAAAAATTGTAATGTAAATATAATGATGATGAGAAAGACTAAAGTGTGATGATACTGAAAGTCAATGCATATTCTCCCTCTTGAGAAATAGGAACGTATTCAGGAAGTATATCAAGAAGACTCTGACACAATGCAGACTCAGCTTCACTGAGCAAAATTACACCTAGTTGAATATTATCATTTAAGCTTGTCTCTTTAATTGGTATAATGTAAGTAGGCAAGACTTTTTATAATTGTAAGCATGATCTAATTAGAGAGAAATAGACTAAGTCTAGAGTCAAATTCATTGCCTGAATCAGATGAGAAGGTCATATTAGATTTCATTTCAACAGCAGCGTTTGAAAGGTGTTACATTAATGGTACCCAAAATTCTCACACAAGCTTTTGTATAATACAGATCTAGATGGGTATGAAGGACTTGGACTTTTACAGCTGCGATGGAAATAAGAAAAAGCTGAGCATATTTATAGTTTACACATGGTATGTGAGTTTGAAGGACATAAAACACAGCACTGTCTTTCCCACATGAATTGAAAACCAGTACCAATCTAAGGAAAGGTATGTAATGAGCAAACTATTCCTTATAGCTGATAAGGCTCATGATAATAGCTCAAACATATTGAATGTTTCCACAGTCTAGGGATTGTTCCAAGTGACTTACATATATTAACTCATTTCATCCTCAAAGAGCCCAATGAGGTTGGTAATATTATTATCCCATTTTTCACATAAGGCAAACTTAAGCAAGATGACATTAACTGATTTAACCAAGGTAACATTGCTAGTAAGTGGCATAGCTCAGACCTGAACATTGGCAGTCTGGCCCTATGCTTCTTACTCTTCAACACTATGGTTCATTGCTTTTCTAGTTGATTTTGGAGCTTGTGCCGTCACCTGTGAACAGGTGCTAATAGAGTCCTCATTACGGACAGTCTTATCCCTCTTTCACCAATAGCTCTGGACTGTGGCAGAACTCACACACAGAGACACAATCTCACCCTCGCCAAAGTTCAGCATGGAGAAGCAGAACCAAATGTATAAATTCTGTGGACAGCTTACTCTCAAGAAGAAGGAAGAGGAAGAAGGTGGGCCACGTATGCCCATTTCCTTTCTACAGTTCTACCAGTCAGACCAATTGTCTTTTCCCGCTGAATGAAAGAGTGAAAACATAGAAGGAAGTGTATTACATCACTGGTGACACCTCTATGTGAAAGAAAACATCATGAATGGAGAATTGTCTCTACTCCCTCACTCTCCGCCACCATCTCCCCATCTTCTTGTTTTCTTAAATTGGGCTATGCCTGTGGTCAACTAGGAATATGCGATGGAGTCGGGAAGTCAGCAGCATCAGAGCAGACATGTTCCACCTTCATGGGAGAACTAATCGCTGCAACTTAGAATGTCCTCCTGGAACCATTGATAAAGATTTGATATTTTGCTTGCAGAGGCTTCTGAAATAGGTTTGGAGAGCCCCATATCAGTGAGTTCTGAGTCTACCAAAACAGTAACTATTCAAAAAGTCTCCTGTTAGAATACAATATTCCCACCCAAAATGAAATGGTTTTTACATTTTTTTCAATTTCTATTATTGAAAGTGTAGTTTATATTATTTCCACTTTATGAAAGCTACAAAGGCTTTCATAAAGACCCAATTTATAGTCAATTTTGATTATATTTTATTTGCTAGAATAGAAAATATATGTTCTACTAGGAGGAGGTAATTGGTATATATTCATGAGGTCTACTACTTTTATTATGTAGTGTAGGTCTTCTATATTCTTACCTATTTTCTGTTCACTTAAACCATCTTAAACCAAGATTTATATATTTTATCCTAATATCAGTGTAATGTTGTCAATTTTTCCCTGCCTATCCTTTTATGCTTTATGAAGCTCTTTGATTTGATATTTGATGCATAGGCTTTCATACCTGTTATATTGTTATTGTGAACAATGCTCTTTGACATCCACAAAATGTCCTCCTTTCTCATTTAGTAGTTTTGTGGCTGAGTTATATTCTGACAATAATTAAGATTATGGTCTTTTCTTTCTTTCTTTCTTTCTTTCTTTCTTTCTTTCTTTCTTTCTTTCTTTCTTTCTTTCTTTCTTTCTTTCTTTTTCTTTTTTTTTTTTTTTTGAGACAATTGCCCAGGCTCACTCCGTTGCCCAGGCTGGAGTGCAGTGGCATGATCTTGGCTAACTGCAGCCTCTGTCCCCTGGGTTCAAGCAACTATCCTGCCTCAGCCTATCGAGTAGCTGGGATTACAGGGATGCGCCACCATGCCTGGCTAATTTTTGTATTTTTAGTAGAGACAGTGTTTCCCCATGTTGACCAGGCTGGTCTCAAACTCCTGAGCACAGGTAATCCACCCGCCTCAGCCTCCCAAAGTGCTGGGATTATAGGCGTGAGCCACCACACCCGGACATAGTGTTTGCTTTTTATGTTTGCATTTACTTTGTCTACTTTGCCTATCTTTTATTTTCAGACTTTCCGAATCACTTTGGTTTACATATGTTTTACATTAGGCATTCCTTTGTGAATATATCTTACAATGTTGTTCTACCTATGGGTTACCAAATATTATTTGCATTTATTAATAAAATTGATATTTTTTTATCTTAGCTCTGAATCATTTTTATTTTGTGGTATTGTATATATTATATTATAATTTATGCTTTTATTCTACAGTCTTTTATTTTATTTAGATATTTAATAAAGTTAGTATATTAATTCTAGTAGACATCATATTAGTAAAACCTTTATAAATAGCTCTTAGTTGATTTCTCCTTATTTACACTTCCACTATTTAATTTTCAGCTTTAAATGGTAACATTTGACTTATTACCTATGGTGACCCAATAACCTTATTTTACTTTCTATACATTTCTCTCCCCTTTGTTTTATTTTTCATTTTGAAGAGCATTTTATTTATACAAGAGATTTTTTTCTTCCCCTAGAGTTTCTGGTTTTTTTTTTTCTTATTCTTTTAAGTGAAACAAATTTGCTTGATGTGTTTTAGAGTTAATTCGTCTCAGGTGACAAGGAAATGTTTTTAGTATGCAGAATTAGGCATTCTAATATATAAAAGTATTTTCTTGATTTGTGTGTACCATTAAATCTATTCAGAATATTTTAGTGACTCCTGTAATTCATGTTATAATATTTTATTCTGTGTGTCAAATCTATACTTTTATTTTGTTTTATTATTATTATTATTATTATTGTTATTTTTGCTCTTTTCTTTAGTTCTTTTTCCTTCTTGGTCCCAACGATTGTCTCTTCTGTGTACTTTACATATTTGCAATTATGTCTATTTTCCCTTGAATGCCTTGTCATTTAAATTCTTATCTTGGAGTTTATTTTGTCTTCTGCTTCAATTTTTTTCTCCTGTTTCGCTCCTTATGCCTGTTCATTTCTAGTTGTAGTGTTTAAATTTTTGATTTATATTGTTTTTTCATATATCTTGTATATTGCTTGTTTAATTGCATTTAATTAATATTGGAGTGATATGCTTCAGCTCTCTTTTTTTTGAGAGGAACTTTTAGTAATCATTATCTCTTTTCTTGTTGTAGTAGCTTTCTAGGGATACTGTGTCTTTTTTTCTGTTCATATAATATATGTAGACCAATAGGAGCTATAAATCTTCATAGCTATCTTGACATTGTTTTAATCATCACAATTATCAGCAATTCCACAATGGGAAGAAGGATTTGGGTACCAAACTTGTTTTCTAGGTTCAAGAGTGCATTCTTCAATTGATATAGTAAAGTGCACTTAGTTTTAAAAATGGCAATGTTGGGGGAAAGTGTTCTTGCTAATTATTAATTTTTATCCTATTTTAATCAGTTATCTTTTTTTGAAGTAGCTTCCTTCATTCCCTTCATCACCATGTCTCCAAGGGACATTACAGCTTTTAAGATGTCCTCTTCTACCAAGAATGATGTCTTTTTCAACTGTCACCTATCATTCTAGGTACATCATAAACATTTCTTTTAAATGTCTTGGATCCAATGCTCTGCTCTCCCTAGTGTCACACCTGCTTTTATTACTTTTTTTTTTTACTAGCATGTACTCTCTACTTTTGCAGGTGCAAACTAGATAATATTTCCTGTGTTCTCCCAACACTAAGATGCTGACAAACTCTCTACTATTTTAAGGGTTTCAGAGATGATCCTGTTCATCTCAGGTGTTTAGCTTCCAAATGACCTATAAATCTGAAGTTGATACTATCTTCAGTCGCTCATTTCTGCAACAGATAATTTAAGCTGCAAGGTTTATAGAAGATGTTTGAAAGGATTAGAATTTATGTGGACATGATTGCCCTATGGAAATCAAGAATTATCAAGATCACAATATTTTACTCAATATTTATTGTAGTAAATAGAAAATAATATAATAACACAGCGTTTGAATTTTCAGTAAAATAAAAGGGTATATGGATTCAAAGAAAAAAGATGATAGAATACACATTGAAATATATTACTTACAAGAAAGAAAACAGAATTCAATGTAATATCATATTTAAAACCTGTGTGGATATTACTAAAGCACAGAGGTCACCTGGAGAAAATGAAGTTAAGGATTTAATACAGTCCTAGTAAATTTTTTCACAACAAATGCAAAGTCAAATTATAGAATGGATAACACTATTTGTAAATAGGTATGAAAAAATCCTTGAACTAGAATATGTTTTAAAAGTTACAACAAACACAGAAACAAGCAAATCAACCTAATTATAAAATGGGCAAAAAGCAGGAACAGACATTTACTTCACCAAAGAGGAAATATGAATAGAAAATAAAGCATGCGAAAATATGCTCTGTATTATTAGCCATTAGAGAAATTTAAATTAAAACCACAATGAAACATGACTCCAAACCTCTCAGGACAGCTAAAAAAACCAACCAAACAAACAAAAAAAACCAAAATGTGGTGGGGGTGGGGGGACAATACCAAATACTAGCAAGGATGCAGAGAAACTTGTTCTCCCAAATATGCTGAGTGTTGAATAAAAAGCACCAATCTCAATCTCAAAAGGTTACATACTATATTACTCCATTTCTAGAACACTTTCAATGATGAATAAAATGGTAACAATGAAGATCAGATAGTGGTTACCAGGAGTTAGGGATGGCAGGGGGTGGCGTGGGGCTGACTGCCACCACAAACAGATAGCTGGAGGGAGTCCCTTTGTGATGAAAGAACAGTTTTGTATGTTGATTGTGCTGGTTTCCAAAATGTACACAAGTGACCAGATTGCATAGTACTACACACATAAGCACACAAGCACACGCTCACGTGAGTACACATAAAAGCACAAGTGAAGTACACATGGAGTCTGAACAAGGTCTGTAGATTGTGTCAATGTCAGCTTTCTGTTTTTGCTATTGTACAGTATTTATGCAGGATGACCACTGAGGAATATTGGGTGAGGATACATGGGGTCCATGCTGAACTACTTTTAAAACTCCTTGTGCATCTATAATTATTTCAAATTTAAAAATTTAAAAACCCATAATTAACGCACAAAATTATGAATTAAAAATATATATAAGAATAGAATTTTTCAGCATTTAATTCACTGAAGGAAACTAGTGAAACATCTGCCTATCCAGAAATTGTTTCAATAACAGGAAGAACAGTTGGAAAAAAGTTATGCTCAGTTTTCTCTCACGTTTCGTTCACATTTCAAAAATCTCTTTAAAATTGAAGTTATAATTAAAATTGGCAACTAAAACTGGAATCAGAAAATCACAATGTTTATCTCTTTGGAGACCTAGGGTAGTATTGATATGGATTTTAACTATATATATTCTATATAAAATGTTATCTGGCTGGTTTTTCTCCCCAGGTTGGGGAATGGATGTCCAAGGTTCAACCCTTTCATATGGCTATGTATAGTGACATATTTACTGTCAAAATACTGTGACTCAGGAAATTTTAACAACACTGCTATTTAATTCCCTCCCCCATTTTCATTAAATATTCTCTCTCTTTCTGTCTCTCTGTCTCTTTCTCTCTCTCATCCTCAGGATTTCATCGTGACTTTCACTGTTATCTTGAGATTTTATTGGAATTGTTGCTGTGTGTGTTTAATTACATAATAACAGTGCTATTTTTTAAGGAGGGTCTGATTTAGCAGCATTGTTGTTGAGACATAAACCTTTTGCACAATCAGCACATTGCTGGTAGTAGTGCTGGGATTTTGAGTTTAATCTTTGAGAGGTTTTTAAATGGCAGCTGTGTGTCAACTGCTATGTCTGGCAAAAAGTAAAAATAAAATAAAAGGCATCGATCTTTAAAAACTTAACATTACTTTCCACCTACACATCCCAGAAAATGAATCTGCATCAGAAGGGGAAAAACATATTTTGTTAATTATATTTTTCTTCCAGGATCTTTTAATCCAACCCAGAAGAAGAAAAACTTAAGTGATTTGCTTCTTTTACCTATAAAAAAGGAAATTTTGAATAATGACAATAATAATAACAGCCAGAATCTGAGTATCTGTATGGTAAAGTCTGGTGCTTAGCTTTGTGGATAATCTAATGGTTTAAAAAGGCATGTTCATTTCCCCCAGGAGTACATCTGTATTACACAGAGCAAGTCTGCCTTGGAGCAGATGGGGACAGCGCCCATGATTGGCTGATGGTTGATTTAAATATCCCAAACACTCACACAGGACCATTGGTGTTATAACAATTGCACATTCTTTTGGCAGTGACATACTCAGTGGTATAAGATGTAGAGGTGGAACATAGTGACATTGATGATCCTGACCCTGTGTAAGCCTAGGTTAACGTGTGTGTTTGTGTCCTAGTTTTTAACAAAAAAGACTAAAAAGCGAAAGATAATTTTAATATACAAATCTTATAGAATAAGGATATCAAGAAATTACATTTGTACAACTGTGCAGTGTTTGTGTTTTAAGCTATATGTTATCACAAAAGAATCAAAAAGTTAAAAAGATTAAAAAGTTTATAAAGTAAAATATTACAGTAAGCTAAGCTTAATTTATTACTGAAAAAAGAAAAGGCATTTTAATATATTTAGTGTAGCCTAAGCGTACAGCGTTGATAAAGTCTGCAGTACTGTGCAGTAATGTCCTGGGCTTTCACATTCACTCACCACTCACTCACTGGCTCACCCAGGGCAGTTTCCATTCCTCCAAGCTCCATTCACGGTCAGTACCCTATACAGGTGTAAAACTTTTTTAATGGTGTATTTTCACTGTATCTTTTGTATGTTTACATGCACAAATACTTGCCATTGTGTTACAGTTGACTACAGTGTTAAGTACAGTAACATGCGGTACAGGTTTTTGTTTGTTTGTTTGTTTTTGATGGTTTTGCTCTTGTTGCCCAGGCTGGAGTGCAGTGGCGTGATCTCAGCTCACTGCAGCCTCCGCCTCCCGGCTTCAGGCTATTCTCCTGCCTCAGCTTCCCGAGTAGCTGTCATTACAGGTGTGCACCACCATGCCTGGCTAATTTTTTTGTATTTTTAGTAGAGATGGGGTTCTCCATGGTGGTCAGGCTTGTCTCGAACTCCTGACCTCAGATGATCCACCTGCCTCGGCCTCCCAAAGTGCTGGGATTACAGGCGTGAGCCACCGTGCCTAGCCACAGTACAGGTTTATAGCCTAGGAGCAATAGGCTGGACCATACAGCCCAGGTGTGTAGTAAGTTATACCATTTAGGTTTGTGCAAATATACTCTATGATGTTTGAACAATGATAAAATCATCCAAGGATGAGTTTCTCAGAACATCACCCTTTAGTTCACTGAAACATTACTGTATATAACATTATATATTTTATATACACATATATACACATACACATATATACACATATATATCCATATATCTGTTGTGTGTGTGTGTGTGTGTGTATATATCCATGTATATGGGGTTAAGTTGGGTTATATCCGCTGGGATATTTAATGTGGGAAAGAACCAATCAAATTGGTTACCTGAAGCTCACTCATCCACCATTCACTAATGTAAACTGAGTTTACAGTCAGCTCATCCATTCTATCCCCAAAAAATGAGAAAGAGAGAGAAACTGGAGAAACCGACTTTCTCTTTTCCAACTGTTAGCTTAGGCTGGTGGATGAGAAAATATTCATTATTGAAAGTTATGTCTGGAGCCAGAAAAAGAATGAATAAGAAAATGAATATTTTATATTTCAACTGCCAAGAACTCAAATCCCAAATGGCATAGCATACTTAAATACAGTTATTATGGCCATATATTGTTTGGTCTGCAGCAATATAGCACTTATTAAAAGTGCTCAGTTGTTAGTGTTCAAGTTCATGTTGAAATATACGTGTGTGTAACTATATCTGTATATATATGTGTGTATGTGTGTGTATATATATACACACACACACATATACACACACACACAAGCACATAAATTCAAAGGGCATTTTATTTGTACAAAGCTTGTTTTAGGAGAACTGTCAGTTTATGATGAGCTTAAAAGCTCTGTGCTATATATTGTTTTCTAAGCCACTGCTGGATGCTGAGTTGATTTCAGTACGGAGTCATTTCCAGCTGTGGCAAGCTGTGTACTGAATCTCCTAGTACCCAGGCATGGCTCATGATAGAACAATTTGTCCTGCCCAAAGAGAGAAACGTCTTCCACCCAGCCCTCTTGGCTATAGGATTTTTAAATCAGGAGTGAATCAGACTAGTTTAAATTCATTTGGACATATTTTCCACAATATAACAGGAAGAGCTTTTCTCCCCCAGCTAACAAATCTACTCATGTGCGGAAACTGTGTGTTCCAGCCTAACAAGGCTTATGGTCTCCAGAGCACTCCGTACATACTTTTGCCTTTTCTTTGCTTAAGTTGGTCCCTCCAACATGAAATGTTCTTCTTCTCTCCTATTGCTTTGCCCATCCAGTAATAAGCGGAAGATTTTTCCCAAAGAGCGAAGAATTACTTGCCAAAAAGTATGTTGCTCTGTTCTAAAACCCTGCAAGCTTGGGCTGTGGTTCTCCCATGAGTGATTGCCACAGACTTCACGTAGCATCCCCATTTTGTATCATTCAAGTTCTATTCCATGCACTGATCAAGTCAGAGCAGCTTGCCCTGCAGCTCAATCAAGAGCCCTACTCAAAGCTAGAGCAGGGGTCCCATCTAAAGTTGGAGGCTCTATAATTTACTTAGCAGGTGAATCAATGTGATGTATTTGCCTTCAAGGTCCAATGAATTGCCCCATGAGTATTGTTCTCTTTCATGGTGGTAAATATAATAAAGTATAGCAGCTTTTCTTTCACTATGGTGAGTGCTATGCCAAATGCCATTAACCACCAATTTCTTCCATCACCAATAATGCTACCAGCATGGCAGAATCCCACATATTTAGAGAGTTTATCTCCCACCTTCTATCAAATGCAAAGATATGTGTTTATTCCTGATCATTGGCATGGTGACATCAATATAGTAGACCAGTGAAATGTCTGTGAGAAGGTAATCTAAATTCCTATAGATTAAATCATCCAAGAAAACCAGAACATTTATATAGTCTTGAACTAAGACCAAATATTATTCTCTGTCTTGTGAATAAAAACTGATTCTAGTGTTGTCTGAGAGTTGGACAGATGGTGTTGGTGGTTGGGGGTGGAGGCACACAATATCTGTGTTCAGGAAGTAGGGCATGTATGGTTACCTCTAATAAAGAGTCAACAAATAGAACAGCAGCTGCAATTTGTTCACAACCTGATAAAAATTTGTGAAATCTGCTGTCATTTTCCAATACCTCTCTATCTGCGATATAATCCAAAAAGGAGACTTAGCAGGTTTGTGCTAAGAATCATTGAGTTGAATCTTTCAACTATTGGGTGATGGCACTAATCTTTGTTATTTCTCTAGGAACGTGATATTGATTTCTGCATGCTGTTTTGGTGTTACATTATTTCTAGGGGTTTCTACTTGCACCTTCCTACCACATTATCACTTCTTTCATGGTTCAGGAGCTAGTGTGGGAACCCTGACAGTAGCTTATTTCAAGGCTGTGCATTCAGCAAACAAAGAAATAACAGGAGCCTGGTTTCTCAGACTCCTTGGACCTACAGTTAATTTAACTGAGGATATTAAGTTATTTATCACCTGAACCCCACAATCTTGACTCCAATAAGTGGACCAGCATGATGTTCTTAATCCACAGAGATGAGTATTTGCTCACAGCTGCAAAAAGTTGAAAATAGACTTTTCTCCTGTGTGCAGATTTCCTAGTAAATGTTTACAGATCCCTTTGGAGATGACTATAGGAAAGATTTGGAGTCATAACTTCTGTGCTATCATATGATCATTGCTGAATGTTTCAGAGGTCTTCCTTTGAGGAAAATACTCTCATTCTGTGAACTAACTCAAATCCAGGGACTGAGTTCCTTAAGTGAAATATATGCTCACCAGAGCTCTACTGGTAAAGAAGAGCTGCCATGTAGCTTCTGGCACTTTGGGATCTGTTCATGTCCACCAAAGTCAAGGCACACCATGAAGTGGAGCAGCTTGTGATTTTCTCCTTTGTTTCTAGAGGGGAGCCACCATGGTTTTATTTATGTGTAAGAAGCTGGTCCTCTCTTCACCAATGTACTTCTTTAGTGTTAGTGAAGGGAGTATGCTCTAAATCCTCCAAGATTCAGGCTGAATGTTGAGGGTCATATATGATAAACATATCTTGATTTCTCCCTAAATATTTAGATTCCTTTCTTTATGTTATACACAGACATTTCTGACACCTAACTTCATTTAGCATAGTCCACCTTCAGTCTAGATTTCAGTCCACCATCTGAGTTGCTGTTATAACCACTCTCAGATACATAAATTACTTCTTTGAATATAGAATCGCTGACAAAATTTTCCTAACCTTGGTTCAATATAAAATTGTTTCTTCTACTATGCTATAAGACCAACAAAATCAATTTCCACACATATTCCTGACATTTCTGCTGATACAAATGAGCAAATTCTTGCAAATTTTTGGTGTATAACTGTCCTTGAAGGTCACACTTTATTCTTGTCCCCCCTGAAGTGTGCTGAGCTGTGCATCTGAGAGATGGCAACAGAGGTGGGGCATTCAGAGAAATGGCTTCTCTTTACCAGTACATTTTCTTTTTTTTTTCTTGGGCTTTTCAAATTTATTTTTATTTTATTTTATTTTATTTTATTTTGATTATACTTTAAGTTCTAGGGTACATGTGTACAACATGCAGGTTTGTTACATATGTATACATGTGCCATGTTGGTGTGCTGCACCCATTAATTCGTCATTTACATTAGCTATATTTCCTAATGCTATCCCTCTCCCCTCCCCCCACCATCAACAGGCCCTGGTGTGTGATGTTCCCCATCCTGTGTCCAACTGTTCTCATTGTTCAATTCCCATATATGAGTGAGAACATGCGGTGTTTGGTTTTCTGTCCTTGCGATAGTTTGCTCAGAATGATGGTTTCCAGCTTCATCCATGTCCCTACAAAGGACATGAACTCATCCTTTTTATGGCTGCATAGTATTCCATCATGTATGTGTGCCACATTTTCTTAATCCAGTCTATCACTGATGGACATTTGGGTTGGTTCCAAGTCTTTGCTATTGTGAGTATTGCCACAATAAACATGCATGTGCATGGGTCTTTATAGCAGCAAGACTTACAATCCTTTGGGTATATACCCAGTTATGGGATGGCTGGGTAAAATGGTATTTCTAGTTCCCTATCCTTGAGGAATCACCACACTGTCTTCCACGATGGTTGAACTAGTTTACAGTCCCACCAACAGTGTAAAAGTGTTCCTATTTCTCCACATCCTCTCCAGCACCTGTTGTTTCCTGACTTTTTAATGATCGCCATTCTAACTGGTGTGAGATGGTATTTCACTGTGGTTTTGATTTGCATTTCTCTGATGGCCAGTGATGATGAGCTTTTTTTCATGTGTCTGTTGGCTGCATAAATGTCTTCTTTTGAAAAGTGTCTGTTGATATGCTTCAACTACTTTTTGATGGGGTTGTTTGATTTTTTTCTTGTAAATTTGTTTAAGTTCTTTGTAGATTCTGGATATTAGCTCTTTGTCAGATGGGTAGATTTCAAAAATTTTCTCCCATTCTGTAGGCTGCCGGTTCACTCTGATGGTAGTTTCTTTCACTGTGTAGAAGCTCTTTAGTTTAATTACATCCCATTTCTCAAATTTGGCTTTTGTTGCCATTGCTTTTGGTGTTTTGGTCATGAAGTTCTTGCCCATGCTTATGGCCTGAATGATATTGCCTAGGTTTTCTTCTGCATTTTTCTGGTTTTAAGTCTAACATTGGAGTCTTTAATCCATCTTGAATTAATTTTTGCATAAGGTGTAAGGAAGGGATCCAGTTTCAGCTTTCTACATATGGCTAGCCAGTTTTCCCAGCATCATTTATTAAATAAGGAATCCTTTCCCCATTTCTTGTTTTTGTCAGGTTTGTCAAAGATCAGATGGTGGTAGATGTGTAGTATTATTTCTGAGGGCTCTGTTCTGTTCCATTGGTCTATATCTCTGTTTTGGTACCAGTACCATGCTCTTTTGGTTACTGTAGCCTTATAGTATAACTTGAAGTCAGGTAGCGTGATGCCTCCAGCTTTGTTCTTTTTGCTTAGGATTGTCTTGGTAATGCGGGGTCTATTGTGGTTCAATATGAATTTTAAAGCAGTTTTTTCCAATTCGGTGATGAAAGTCATTGGTAGCTTAATAGGGATGGCATTGAATCTATAAATTACCTTGGGCAGTATGACCATTTTCACAATATTGATTCTTCCTATCCATGAGCATGGTATGTTCTTCCATTTGTTTGTGTCCTCTTTTATTTCACTGAGAAGTGGTTTGTAGTTTCCTTGAAGAGGTCCTTCACGTCCCTTGTAAGTTGGATTCCTAGGTATTTTATTCTCTTTGAAGCTATTGTGAATGGGAGTTCATTCATGATTTGGCTCTCTGTTTGTCTGTTACTGGTGTATAAGAATGCTCATGATTTTTAACATTGATTTTGTATCCTGAGACTTTGCTGAAGTTGCTTATCAGCTTAAGGAGATTTTGGGCTGAGACAATGGGGTTTTCTAAATATACAATCATGTCATCTGCAAAGAGGGACAATTTGACTTCTTTTTTTACTAACTGAATACTCTTTATTTATTTCTCTTGCCTGATTGCCCTAGCCAGAACTTCCAACACTATGTTGAATAGGAGTGGTGAGAGAGGGCATCCCTGTCTTGTGCCAGTTTTCAAAGGGAATGCTTCCAGTTTTTGCCATTCAGTATGATATTGGCTGTGGGTGTGTCATAAAGAGCTCTTATTATTTTGAGATGTGTCCAATCAATACCAAATTTATTGAGAGTTTTTAGCATGAAGGGCTATTGAATTTTGTCACAGGCCTTTTCTGCATCTATTGAGATACTCATGTGGTTTTTGTCTTTGGTTCGGTTTATATACTGGATTACGTTTATTGATTTGGGTATGTTGAACCAGCCTTGCATCACAGGGATGAAGCCCACTTGATCATGGTGGATATGCTTTTTGATGTGCTGCTGGACTCGGTTTGCCAGTACTTTATTGAGAATTTTTGCATCGATGTTCATCAGGGATATTGGTCTAAAACTCTCTTTTTTTGTTGTGTCTCTGTCAGGCTTTCGTATCACGATCATGTTGGCCTCATAAAATGAGTTAGGGAGGATTCCCTCTTTTTCTATTGATTGGAATAGTTTCAGCAGGAATGGTAGTATCTCCTCCTTGTTCCTCTGGTAGAATTCGGCTGTGAATCCTTCTGGTAGTAGATTTTTTTTTTGGTTGGTAGGCTATTAATTATTGCCTCAATTTCAGAGCCTGCTATTGGTCTATTCAGGGATTCAACTTATTCCTGGGTTAGTCTTGGGAGAGTGTAAGTGTCCAGGAAATTATCCATTTCTTCTAGGTTTTCTAGTTTATTTTCATAGAGGTGTTTATAGTTTTCTCTGATGGTAGTTTGTATTTCTGTGGGGTCGGTGGTGATATCCCCTTTATCATTTTTTATTGCATCTATTTGATTCTTCTCTCTTTTCTTCTTTATTAGTCTTGAAAGCGGTCTATCAATTTTGTTGATCTTTTCAAATCACCAGCTCCTGGATTCACTGATTTTTTGGAGGGTTTTTTGTGTCTCTATCTCTTTCAGTTCTGCTCTGATCTTAGTTATTTCTTGCCGTCTGCTAGCTTTTGAATGTGTTTGCTCTTGCTTCTCTAGTTCTTTTAATTGTGATGTTAGGGTGTCAATTTTAGATCTTTCCTGCTTTCTCTTATGGGCATTTAGTGCTATAAATTTCCCTCTACACATTGCTTCAGATGTGACCCAGAGATTCTGGTATGTTGTATCTTTGTTCTCATTGGTTTCAAAGAACATCTTTATTTCTGCCTTCATTTCATTATGTACCCAGTAGTCATTCAGGAGCAGGTTGTTTAGTTTCCATGTAGTTGAGTGTTTTTGATTGAGTTTCTTAATCCTGTGTTCTAGTTTGATTGCACTGTGGTCTGAGAGACAGTTTGTTATAATTTCTGTTCTTTTATATTTGCTGAGAAGTGCTTTACTTCCAACTATGTGGTCAATTTTGGAATAAGTGAGATGTGGTGCTGAGAAGAATGTATATTCTGTTGATTTGAGGTGGAGAGTTCTGTAGATGTTATTAGGTCTGCTTGGTGCAGAGCTGAGTTCAATTCCTGGATATCCTTGTTAACTTTCTATCTCGTTGATCTGTCTAATGTTGACAGTAGGGTGTTAAAGTCTCCCATTATTGGGTGCAGCCACTTTAGGGTTTAGGCCAGGCAGGGCAGGCCTCACCAGAAGAGAAGAGGGAACTGTTCTTGACAGCAATAACATTTTGGCAAGGTTTCAGAATGGGCGCACTCCAAAAGAGACAAACCTGTTTGAACGTCCTTAGGCAAATTCTTGGAATCTAATTCTTTCACCAACATTACCCACTTTTCACTTGGAAGAACTGGCTACTCTGTACATTCAAATGTGTTGTGATTCAACATTACTCTGAATCTGACTGTTTTTGATTTAAATACGTCTTCCTGAGTTGCAAAACGACAAAACATTTGTTAAAGGCAGTCATAGAAGCTTCCTCTAACATCCTAGCCTTGACTTCAGTTACATATTTAAAACCACAAGTTTACCATTTGCTTTCTTTAAACTCTCCATCACAGTCACATTTTCTCATTTTTATTTTGTGCAATAATGATTCACAGAGGCAGATGGCCACTTGCCCACTAGATCTATTCCTTCAATCAGCCTATGTATAATTAAATATAATGTCTGCCACTGTTCCAGTAGATCACCATGCTCAGAACATCAACTTTTCATTTGCAGCTACCTGGTTTGGATAACCAAAATCAAATTCTCATTTCCTTTAATCTCCTACCTTCAACCCCTGCTGATTTTAATTACAGGAGTCCCTCCTTATTCATGGGAACTATGTTTCAAGACTCCAGTGGATTCCTGAAACCTCAGATAGCACTAAACCTCATATACACTATTTTTTCCTATATACACAAACCTATGATAAAGTTTAATTTAATTAATATTAAGTTAATATGGTGCAATATGTTGCTGTCAATCAGAACATATCTTCTCTTCTATCTTCCACCCACAAATGTAATACCTTTTTCCACCTTAACTAAAAATTTATCACACTGTGGCCATAGATTTTGCAGTTTTGGGTGCAACAGTACAATTAGCACACATTTCTTTTTCCTTCTTTACAACTGCACCAATAGAAGATTTGTTCTTACCATAGACTTTAGAAACCTCAGAGCAATTATTTTTCTTTTCTTATTAAGTGGACTACTTTCACCTTTCCACTTAAAAGAAACACTTCACTGCTTCTCTGGCAGGCCTGAATGTCCAGCATCACTACTCTTGTGTTTTGGGGTCATTATGAAATAAAATAAGGGTGACTTGAGCACAAGCACTGTGATGCCGTGACGATCAGTCTGATAACCACTTAGACGCCTACTAAGTGGCTAGAGCAGAGGACATCTACAGCGTAGACAAACTGGACAAAGGAAGGATTCACGTTCCAGGCAGGACAGGGTGGAATGGTGAGAGATTTTACCACGCTACTCAGAAGGGCACACCATTGAACGTGTATAAGTGGTTTATTTCTAGAATTTTCCATTTAATATTTTGAGACCCCCGTTGACTGTGGATAACTGAAACCATGGAAAGTGAAACCATGGATAAGTGTTAATTAGGGTTCAGTTTTAGAAAACAGAAGCGACTCTAGTTTGAGAAATGCAAATTTTCTTATAATTTATGAAGTGGCTTCTAGAGCTGTTGGTACTTCTAAAGAACCAGATCGTGATTGAAAGTTCAGGAGTGACACCAGAAACCACACTGCAGAACCAGGCCACTGATTCATATTACTCTTGCCACTATACAGAAGCTATTGATATCAAAGAAATGCTCTGATCAGGAAGTGATTATAGCCACAAAACTTACCAGAAAACGAATAGACGATGTTGCACTTTTTATGACTTGTGTTTGCATATATTATACACTTCACCTTCCCTTTGGTATCTATTGGAAGCTAGTGACCACATGATACCAACATCTGTGCTAACACAAACAAAACACTTGTAAACCCTGACAGTCCACCAGTAGACTCAGAAGCAGGAAAATTACATCTATGCTTCACTTCCACCCTTTAAAACTGAAGGCGAGTTTTTGCTTTCTTTCCTTAATATTAAGAAAAGCACAAAAATACAGTCGGGTTCCAATTCATCATATTCACCACCTCAAGGATACGTTAACTAGTCTGATTTAATTATTCTACAAGGTAAACATGTATTAAGATATCACATTGTACCCTGTAACTATATGTAATTATTATTTGCCAATTAAAAGATTTTTTAAAATCTTCTTTAAAAGAAGAGCAGATGTCAACATTGGAAATACTTTCAGTTCTTCAGTGATTTCTGGTACCAAGTATTACAAATGAATAAACTTAATTTCTACATGCCTTGCATTTCTTTTACATAAAATAATAATAGAATTATCAAGCTCATAAGGACTTTGTGAAAAGTCAGTGAGATGATACTGAGTGGCTCGCTTGGGCCATAATGGGTGGGTAACAATAAAACTACCAAAGAAGAGCTGAATTATTACTTCTTCTCATCGAGATACTGCTAGTGTTTTCCCCTCTTCCCACTGCTTAAATGCACCAAACACAATCTTAACACGTAATCCCCTCTAAATATCTAAATTTTAGTGGCCAGTCATGGTGGCTCATGACTGTAATATCAGCACTTCAGGAGGCTGAGACGGGAGGATCACTTGAGGCTAGGAATTCGAGACCAGCCTGGGCAACATAGTGAGACCTGATCTCTACCAAAATGAAGTCATGTTAGCTGACATTCCAAACATATTCCATGATTAGACATTGTGTCAGATAATGAATGAGTCCATACCAAAATGGAATCATTGACCTGCTTTACTCTCCATTCCCTGAGGCAACTAACCTGATATCCAACACCATGTACCAGAAGCAAAAAGTAGTTACAGATGGTGCCCATTTTGACTAATCAATTCCTTTACAATGTACATTGTTAAATATTTTGAATGAATCTCAGGGGTGGAGGTAGACATTAGAAAGAAGTAAAAATGAGCATCCAGAAATGAAACAAGTCAGGGAGCAAAGTGAGCAAGATATCAAGAGGTGCCTGAGGATACACAGGCATCATCCAGCTCCTGATGAAATTTCTCCCACACATAGAAGTCACCTTAATGCAAAATAAAAGTATCTTCTTTGAAGTTTAAAGTGACTTCATATATTGCTTTATAGTTTACTAAGAATCTTCCGTGTGCTATAGTGCTCAACCTTCACAGACACTCTCTGAACTATGAAGTAGCAGAGTAGCAGTTCCCACTTGTTCAAACAGCATCCTCTGCCCCTGCCTGCCCTTTATGCTAGACATGTAATACTTATTCTTTGAATTTTCATGTTTTTAAAGTACTGGACTTGATGTAGGAGACTCGTAGGAGGACTTGTTTTTTGGTCAGAACCGTGCTGACCAAAACAAGACCTGGTTCGGACAGGATAAACTGAAAAAACTGGCAGGAATCAGCAGATGGTGACTAAGGTGACCCCTAGCTGTCTTCATTATTCATTGGCATAAGACACTCGCACCAGCACCATGACAGTTGACAGGTGCCCTGGAAATGACCTGAAAGTTACTACCCCTTTCTATGGCAAGGACTCAGAAGTTACTGCCCCTTTTCTAGAAAATTCTAAATAATCTGCCCCTCAATATACATTGATCTGCCATTAATTTGCATATAATTTAAAGTGGGTTTACATGAGTAAAAATACAGTTGACAGAAACCCATATGTTGTGGACTCTGGGCAAAATTGCCTGTGTGTTATCTCTGCTCCTCAAGGAGTAGTGCTGTTCAATTAAAGTATTGCTGCCTAAAACCATTGTCCTGCCCATGAATTCTTTCCTGAGTGAAGCCAGGAACCCTCCTGGGCTAAGCTCCAATTTGTGGCCTGCCTCTCCTGCATCAAACCTATACTAGGAAAAGATTACTGTCTGTATACAGTTGGAAGGATCATATGTAAAGATGGAATTTTTTTGTTGTGTTGTGTTTTGTTTTGTTTTTTGAATCACAGCCTCTCTCAATTGTGATCCCAAAATCCAATAGAAGCCTAGGTATGAGGAAGACTAAAGACTCATTTTTATCTAGGAAATAGATTTTGTGTTCTAGGCTCAATGATAGCTCCTGAAACACGTAAACAGCCTGGGAACTAACAAATAAGAACATAATTTGTATCTACTCTTTGAGGTGTGTGTGTGTGCTTGTGAACCCCATCTCCTTAAAAATTATGTCCCTACATTCCTGGATACACGTGTGTGTGTGTGTATATATATATCTCATATGTTTTTTATACATTTTTTTGTTTGTTTCCATCATCATTTTTGTTTTCCTTTGGTACTTTGAAAACTTCAGCTTTTCTATTTTATGCTAAGTGAAAACGGGGAAAATGGTTTATACACACAGGGATCTAATAATTAAAGGGGTGCAGGCAGTGCCAAGACGTATTTTCTCCAAAAAGCTCACTCTGTGAAAAACATTCAATGTCAACAGAGGCAGCTCCTTCTCATCACTTGAAGATCAAGCTTTTGACTCTTTGTAAAATAAGCCTCATTATAAAATATCTTCCTGGCCAGGTGCAGTGGCTCATGCCCATAAGCCCAACATTTTGGGAGACTAAGGCAGGTGGATCACCTGAGGTCAGGAGTTCAAGACCAGACTGGCCTATATGGTGAAACCTTGTCTCTACTAAAAATACAAAAATTAGCTGGGCATGGTGGTGGGTACCTGTAATCCCAGCTACTGGGGAGGCTGAGGCAGGAGAATCGTATGAGGTGGAAGTTGCAGTGAGCCGAGATCATGCCATTGCACTCCAGCCTGGGAGACGTGTGAAACTCTGTCTGCAAAAAAAATAAATAAAAATAAAGTATCTTCCCATTACAAATACTGGTGCTTCTTGCTACTGTTTAATACTTAACATGGATTTCTTCTTTATGCTAAACTCTCTATTCTATGAATAAACAGATTAAAACTCAGAAACTCAGATGGGTAAATGCACTTGAATAAATTCCCATGGCTAGTAAACATCAGAACTAGAATTGAAAACCCTTCAGTTCCAATGTTCCTACTCCTTTGAAAAAAATTTTTCTTAGCATTGTGGTTCAAGGGAAGTGAACTGTGTATTCTAAGTCTCTAAAGTAGCCATGACTATAACTGCTATTGAGGTGGCTCAGGAACTAAAGAGATCTTAGGAATGGCAGCTGTGCAGTGACAAAATGTCTCCTCAGGACACCCATTTGATCCAAAAGCCAGAAAACTGACAGATATTCTAACATAAGAATTGTTCATTTTCATAGTGTTCAGTATAACAACACAGATGGGCACAATTTGATATCTCAGTTTTTGCACTGCTCATCCGCAGATTTTTGTAGCATCATGTTCTGCTTATGAAAAGTCTTCAATATCAAAACAAAATTGACTGTTATTTTTCTTAGCTACTTCACATATGTAGAGAACAAAGAAGATAAGGAGAGCAATGCAGACAGAAAAAGAAGAGGAGAGAAGAAAAAGGAAAAGAAAGAAGGGCAGGGAAAGAAAGAAAAAGATATCTCCTAATAAGTGTGATTGCACTGGGAAGTAGAGACTTGGAATCCACCTCACCTCCTGATCCAAGTCATTATTCTCTTCCCATGTTATGCCATGTGTGAGCAATGACACAATAATTTTTCTAACAGAGATGATGACTGTGTTCTTTACTCGCATTGATTCAAAAATTAAGAAGAATGTTTTGCATTGTGGAAAATTGTTATTCAAACATTGATTACAGTAAGCTAGGAGCCCATAATATAAGTGATGAGAAGATAGGCAAATAAACACTAGTGATATAAAATAATGTTTTAAGAAAACGGCAGCTTTACATTCTAACTTCTGGAAAAATATCAAGGCTTTTATTCTTTCTTCCAAATCCCTCCTCTCGACCTCTACTCTCAAACTAATAAGAACTTCATGGTATCCAAAGGTAAATAATTGGGCCATATATATAGTGAGTCAATTAAAAAAAAATGGTCAGACAGTGGTTCACTCCTGTAATCCCAGCATTTCGGAGGGCTGAGGTTGAACAATTGCTCGAGTCCCAGAGTTCCAGACCAGCCTCAGCAACATGGCAAGATCCTATATCTACAAAAATAGAAAAATTAACCAGACAATGTGGTGTACACCTGCAGTCCCAGCTACTCAGGAGGCAGGGGTGGAAGGATTGCTTGAGTCAGGAGCTCGAGGCTGCAGCGAGTTATATTTGTGCTGCTGCACTCCAGCCTGGGCAGCTGGTGGGACCCTGACTCTAATAAATTAATTAAATAAATAATTAAAATAATGTTAAAGTTCTTATTGTTCTTTAGCCTATCTTGTATAAATTTCTTCCCTTTCTGCATTTCTTTGTCTACTTTTTAGTTCTCACAAATCCAGGCACAGATCTTTCCTTCACAAGGACAGAAACATCATTCCTCATCTTTCTCCTAGTATGAGGAAAGGAATCATGGTATGCCATTAAATTGAGAAGAAATAGAGTATCAAAACTGAGGACATGCCAAATGCTATGGAGAAGCTACAGAGATTGGGGATAGAGTGGAATTATAAGACTTCTCTGCAAGGAAGTGATTAGCAATTAGGAAGTCACAAATGACCTTCCGAAGATCAACATGAGCAGTGGATGTATCATAAAGTAACCGCAATGGAGTGAATAAAATGAAAGAGAATGAGAATATTTGCTCATTATTTACAAAGTTTAGGTAAAGCTTAACTTTTTAGTAGAGATTTCATGCAATCAAACAAACTTGTACCAATGAAAATACCCGTTTTGGCTATCTATTATTATATACAACTCAGTAGCTTAAAAGTTGATTGGTATCTTACAGCAGAGTTTGTCGAGTAGTCTTAAATGGTGGTTCTCTGCTGAGATCACTCATGGCTTGTAGTCAGATGTCAACTGGGGCTGCATTTATTTGAAGATTCAAATGGGCTGGACATCTAAGAAGGTTCACACACATGGATGGCAGCTGATGCTGACAGCTGGCTGTAGGCTGGACTGATACTGTGGACTGGAGCCCTACACATAGCGTCTCTATGTGTCTTTCTAGCAGCATGATAGATTCCTATAAGTTTCTCCTGAAAGTGAGTGTTCTATAAGACTCAGATGGAAGTTGCAGTACTTTGTGTGGCATATTACCAAAAGTCATGTGATATCACTTTTGCTATGTCCTATTGGTCAAAGTGAAACAAAATCAGTTGTATTTCTAGAACATAAAACCCTGGATAAATTTTGAATAAAATGTTTATTATTAGAAACTTTCTTCCACTCCCAAGTTGACTTTCAGATAACATTATTTGGAAGGACACAGCAGTGCATTGTAATCAAAATGTATAACTTAATAAACATGTTTAATTATGTGATGTAAATTGTCAAGATGCTGTTTTACAGCATTTTCTTCTATATCGTCTTCTGCAAAGTGCAAGGGGTAGGATGTAGGACACTAAAATCCTTCTCCCCTTTATTCAGGTGTTCTATTCCCAGACTTGACAGACATCACTGATGATGTGATCATGTCCACAGAGGGAGTCAGGAACAACAATGCTTTTGGCTAGAGAAAAATCAATGTGTACATACAAAAAAAAAAAAAAAAAAAAAAAAAAAAAAAAACCAAAGTGATAAACGAGACAGTCTGGTCAAGCTTCAAGAGGAGACAGGCTAATCATTGAAAAAAACAAAAGAACTAATGCACAAGGTAAAACTAAGTGTCTGTTGCAGTGTAGTGTTAGGTGGTGTCCTTTAAAATAAGAGTTTATTTGGCCTATAGAGAATGGTAGTATATTAGACAGACTATACTGAGCTATTATTTTGAATAATAAATGACTGAGAAAGAGCAAGATGGATTTTTTTTACACATGCACTCCAATGCCCAGATTTGCTAAAGCACTGTGCTTCCAGTCAATAGTACCCTTGTAGCTTGTTTGTTTAATTGATTGCATTGCTATGTCAACCTTCAAGACCAAAGCATCAAATATTTACAGACTGGAACACATAGTGTTTGGTGCAACTTGGTCTTCCCCACGACACTTGCAAATGTTGCAGTTTACATAATACATTGAGCCAGACAGAATCTGAATTTACTACATTAAACAGGGTTATGTTCATTGACAGCCTCAAGTCTTATTAACATTACTGAGACTTGTGATTCTAGAAAAACAAACAAAAATTTTAGAGATCCAACTCATTTGTATTGCCAACTGGTATTAATATTCTTAGTATGAAGTAATTTAATGAAAGGGCTCATTTAGAAAAAACAAATATTTGTTCTCTGGATTTGAAGATCTCTTCTTTGGACCTTGTTTCACTTCTAAATATTCATGTGCAATGGATTTTGCCCCATTCAAATGAAAAGTATGAAATAGAAAATTGTTTTGAATGTATTATTGATTTTACAATTTTTGTTTGGAAACATCCCATGAGTCCACATGCTTAGCAATTTTTGCTTTGACTTAAACAAGACAACAGGACTTCAGTGTTTCCATGAAAAGTCTTGGCAGAGTAGAGTCAGTCAGAGTTGAGACAAAACCCAACTGATATGAGAAACTTTGACAGACAAGTGCTTCTGTGAGAACGAGCAAGCAGTCCAGGTGTAGCCAGCCAGTGGGGAATGCAGACACTACATGTAACTTTTTTTTTTTTTTTCTGCTAACCACTTTGTTAACTAGGGGCCTCGAATATAAAACAGGCCCTCCTTAGAGAAGAAGATGAACTAAAGATTGAGAAGCAGGAAAGAAGATGACTGACCCAACTTTGGTGAGGTAGAAGAACAATGCTTTGCCCTTTTCCTGGGTGAAGGCTGCAGCAACCTTATCCTGGTGAAGAGCTATCCTTAAAGAGGTAAATTAATCTTCCCAAGACCACTGAGTGTCATGGAGCAGAGACTCCAACCAAGGTGTATCAGACATCAGTGTATAATTTTTCCATAATTCCATGCCAAAAATGTGTCTACACATAACTACTAGTGATATTTTAATCAAAAAATCTACTAAAAGGACAACTGGGAATTTTATATCATTGATAAAGAATCTTTTTTTCCTTTGCATAGTTTCACCAGCTTCATGAAACTGACCAATACCAAGGAACTTGTTGTGAACTTGGTGGGGAGGAATAATTTGTCTTTATTTACCACATTAAGAAATCCTGCATCTTAGCAGAGCTTAAGAGTGCATACCTGTAGTTTCAGCTAATTGAGAGGCTGAGGAAGGTGGACTGCTTGAGCCCAGCAATTCAAGGCTGTAGTGAGCTGTGATTGCACCACTGCGTTCCAGCCTGGGGAACAGAGCAAGACCTTGTCTTTAAAATATATACATATTGTATCCAATTCAACATGGGTGATATTTGTTTATTTATTGATCTAGGATATGAGTGACATATTAATAGAACGATTGTCTCAAATGCCATTTTCAGCTGCATTGTACGTGCCAGTTTCTGTGCTGAGTTTCTATAAATTATCTCATTTACTCCTTGTAATGTGGTTGTATTATATTTGTTTTACAGATATGGAAACAAGTTCAGAGTTTTATAAAAAGTAGTGGAGACTGGATTCAAAGTCCCGCCACCTCTGATTCTCATGGTGTTATGAGAGAGCCTTTGTCATTTGGGTGTTGCTTCATTCAGAAAGAACATGGCTTCTGCAAGTGGGTGAAGACACTACAGAGTTGCTGAGGTAGTTACCTAAATTCCAGGCAGGAGCTAAAATTCCACCTGATTTCCTGTTGGTGTAGCTCATTAACATCAGTACTCTGAGGACTAAGCAACTAAAATGTAGTAAGTATCAATTAAAACTTCCAAGTAGAAGCATGCTCAAATTACTTGGAGAAAACTGATTAATTGTGCAGATGCTACTGGTGCTGGGGAGAATCAGTAGGCTCCCTTGTCAGCTATGGAATACTCCATCACCTTCTTGCTGTTCTCTTCTATTTTAAAAACGTAAGCTTCCTGATCAACTAGGACAGGCACCATGGTATAGTGAGAAAAGCATCAAGTGGTTCAAGAAAATTAAAATCCAGTCCTGAGTAGTAAATCAGCTTCCCTCCATCTTTGTAATTTTATCTCCCTAGGCCTCAGCTCTGTACTTGTAACTGAGTAAACTAGATAATTTTTAGTCTTTTCAGTTCTAAAATCTCTCATCCAAAATTAAAAATTATAGTATCTAAAAATCTTTCACAAACAACTTGCGGTGATGACAAAAGTTAGAATCAAGTGAACCATGTTAGAGAAAGAAAAAACCAGCACACTTCTCTGTCCACAGAATTGGTAGTATACTCTGAAAAGCAGGCTGTGCCCGGGAATCTAAGCCTACATGTTTAACTATATAGAGAAGAGACAGAGGATTTTTCACAAATAATACTCTAATTTTGAAATCAAGAAGTGAGAGATGAAGTAAAGGGGAGCTTCTTTTAGTTGCAAAGTGCCAGCACACATAAGAGCCAGTGTATGCCTCTGGATCTCCAAAGATATCATGCTGAATATTCATGGCAAAATGGCCTTATTTATGAAATTATAGTATTTCTGTTCACCATCATAGCACATCTGAGATGGATTTCTGAAGTTTGCAATTAGGAATTTCTAGACAGTTTGGGAAAATATTAATAATAACATGTTCATTGATTCCCTTAGAGGAAATGATGCTAAACTTGTTAATAGTTTGACATTCAGTCTTTCTACTTCTGTGCCTGGCTTATTTCACTTACCGTAATATTCCCCAGGTTCATCCATGACAATGACAGGATTTCCTTCCATTTTAAGGCTGAATAGTATCCCGTTACACACACACACACACACACACACACACACACACACACAGGCACACACACATACACACACACCACCTTTTTTTTTATCTATTTGTCCATTGATGGAACTTGGTTTTGGCTATCGTAAGTAATGCTACAACAAATGTGGAAGTGTAGATATCTCTTTGAGATACTAATACTAATTCAATTTATTTGGTTATATAGCCAGAATGAGATTGTTGGATTATAGGACAGTGCTGTTTTTAATTTTTGAAGGAATTCCATACTATTTTCCATAATGGCTATACCAGTTTATACTCCCATTGATAGTATAAAGGGTTCCCTTTCCTTAACACCCTCCCAAGTATTTGTTATCTTTTTTATTTTTGATAATATTCATTTTAACAGGAGTGAGGTGATATATCATTGTGGTTTTGATTTATATTTCCCTGATAGTCAGTAAAGTTAAGCATAATTTTTAATATACCAGTTAGACATTTATATTTTTTCCTTTGATAAATGTCTATTCAAATCCTTTGCTCATATTTTTGTTGGGTTGTTTTCTTGTTGTTATGAGAGTTTCCTACGTATTTTGGATGTTATCTCCTTGTTGAATGTATAGTTTGCAAATATATCTTCCCGTTCCATAGATTGTCTCTTCACTTTGCTAATTGTTGAATTAACAACAATTAAGCTGTACTGAAACTTCTCAGTTTGAAGAAATCTTACTTAGGTTTTTTTACTTTTGTTGCTTGTGCTTTTGAGGAGGTATACAAAAATTAATTGTCCAATCTAATGTCAAGAAGCATTTCCCTGTGTTTTCTTCTAATAGTTCAATAGTATTCAGCCTTACATTTAATTACTTAATCTATTTTGAGTTGATTTTTATGTGGTATAAAATAAAGGTCGAATTTGGATATCCAATTTTTCCAACACCAATTAATGAAGACTCACTTCTTTCTTCAATGTGTGTTCTTGGCAACTTTGTCAAAGGTCAATTGACCACAAATACGTGGATTTATTTCTTGACTTTCTATTGTGCTCTACTGGTCTATATGTCTGTTTCCTTCTTTTCCTTCCTTCCTTCCTTCCTTCCTTCCTTCCTTCCTTCCTTCCTTCCTTCCTTCCTTCCCTCCCTCCCTCCTTCCTTCTTTCCTTCCTTCCTTCCTCCTTCTGTTCCTTCCCTCCCTTCCCTTCCCTTTTCTTTTCTTTTTCCTTTCCTTTCCTTTTTTCTTTTCTTTTCTTGTCTTTTCTTTTCTTTTCTTTCCTTTTCTTTTCTCTTTTCTTTTCTTTCTGATGGAGTCTAGCTCCATTGCCCTGGCTGCAGTGCAGTGGCATGATCTCGGCTCACTGCAACCTCCACCTCAGGGGTTCAAGCAATTCTCCTACCTCAGCCTTCTGAGTAGCTGAGATTACAGGTGCATGCAGCCACACCTGGCTAATTTTTTTGTATTTTAGCAGAGGCAGGGTTTCACCGGGTTGCCCAGGCTGGTCTCAAACACCTGAGCTCAGGCAATCCGCTTGCCTCAGCCTCCCAAGGTGCTAGGATGACAGGCATGAGCCACTGCACCCAGCCTGTATGTCTGTTTTAATGCTAGTACCATACTGTTTGATTATGATAGCTTTGTCATATATTTTGAAATCAGATAGCACGATTCATCCAGATTTGCTCTTCTTGCTTGAGATTACTTTGGCTATTGTTTCTTGTGTGGTTCTATATTAATTTTAGGATGGTTTTGCCTACTTCTGTGAAAAATACCATTGGAATTTTGTCAGGGATTATATTGAATCTGTAGATCACTTTGACTATTATGAGCATTTTAAATTCTTCTAATCTATGAACAAATAATATTTTTCCACTTATTTGTCTCTTCTTCAATTTCTTTCATCAATGTCACATAGTTTTTAATTTATAAATCTATCACCTACTTGGTTAATGTTTTCCTAAGTATTGTATTCTTTTTAGTGCTGTTATAAATGGAGTTGTTAATTTCTTTTTTGGAGAGTTTGTTGCTAGTGTATACGAAGGCGACTGATTTTTCTATTTAATTTGGTATCTTGCAAATTTACTGAATTTATTTATTAGTTCTAAGAGGTTTCTGGTAGATTCTTTACAGTTTTTTATTTATAAGATTATGTCATCTGCAAATAGAGACAATTTTACTTTTCTCTTTCTGACTGAATGGCTTTTATTTCTTTGTCTTGCCTAATTGTTCTGGCTAGGACTTCCAGTACTATGTTGAATAGAAGTGACAAGATACGTATCATTGTCTTGTTCCTGCTATTAGAAGAAATATTGTCAGCTATTTACTTCATTATGTTAACTGTGGACCTGCTACATATGACTTTTATTATGTTGAAGTAGTCTTTCTACACCTAATTTGTTGAGTTTTTATCATGAATGCATATTAAAAATTGTCAAATTCTTTGTGTGCACACATTGAGATGAACATACAGTTTTTATCCTTCATTCTATAAATGTAGTATGTCACATTTGCTGAATTGCATATGTCAAGCCATCTTTGCACCACAGGGATAAATCACTCTTGGACAAGCTATATGATACTGTATGGTTTCACTCATGTGAGTGAACCTATAGAAGTCAACTTATAGAAGCAGAGAATAACACGATGGCTGCCAGGGGCTGGGGTAGGGGAGTGGGAATGGAGAGATGTTCGTTAAAGGGTACAAAGTCTCAGTTGTGCAGGATTGAATGGTTCAGAAAATCTAATGTGCAGTATGGTAACTGTAGTTAATAATGCTTATTGTATGCTTGAAAATTGTTAAGAGAGTAGACAAATGTTCTCACCACACCAAAAAAAAGGTAATTACATGAAGTGATGTATATGTCAGGTAGCTTGCTTGCGATAATCATTTCACAATGTATATGTATATCAAAACCTCACATTATACACCTTTAATATGTAAATTGTTATTTTTCAATTATACCGCAATAAAGCTGGAAAAAATTAAATAAAACAAATAAATAAAATCTAATAGTACCTTTTAAAAGTACCTAATAGTGTTCAAAAATAATGTGACATTGTTAAAATGCTCTTGCAGGGTTTTGTTTTGCTCATGATCTTAATTATGGATATGAATGTGATAAACAATAATTGCAGCCTGCTACATGTAGATAATGTTTCATTTGTTAAAGTTAGTGAGACTGTTCAATTGACAAAATCTAAAGTGAACCCAAACCTAAATATTCACTATTGGTCTCAGTATCTCTCCTCTCTCTCTCTCTCTCTGACACACAGACACACACACACGCACACACATACACACACAATGTCCCTAATGTCCCTTTTCATTTGGTCTGGGACTTAGCACTCAGTGACAACAACCATGTGAAATTTTGCCTATTAGAATTTTCTACAGAGCTTTAAATAACTCCAGTGATAGTCAGTTACTTTTTCCTTGAGTTTTTTTAAGGTGCCAGCCAAAAAGGCTGCCCTTAGCCAGGATCAATTTATCAGTTTCAAAGGAAAAGATAATAAAAGTGTCATTTCTGGCCATAGCACTGCAGGTTCTGCTGATATCCTAATATTAAAGTTTATTATAAGTAGAGCTGTCTCTTAGTTTTTGATATCAAAATTGTTTCCAAGTCTTGTTAAGGCCCCATGTTACTCTTGATGGGAGGAAAGGAAAAAATAACCCAAAGTGACCCCAATGGGGCACGGAAGTGACTGAGCTATTAAACACCTAGCTATGTGGATGGTTTTGTGGAGTTCTTCAATTTATCACAGATACAACCTGCCAGGAGAAAATTAATTTAAAACTCACTTCCCTTGCAGGCCTGCTAAAGATACTCAAAATGTGAGAAAGGTTTACAGAAAGAGAGTCAAAATAATTGTTGACTCCCAAGAGGCATTCTTGGTTTCTGTTCTTTTAATAACTTGCATCTTCTCACAGCTCTTTATCAACAGGACTTCTAAATGAAGGAAGCAAGTAAATAAAGTATTCCTAATGTGGGATAATCTACAGGAAATGGTTCTGGACGGAGTAAATATTTCTTCCATCATCTACAGATGGGTAGTCTGGCTTTTCTAATGAGAAGCAGTATATCTTATTTAAAAGAGCTTTGGATTCAAACGGAACTTTGCTCAAATTCTAATTTTTCTAGTCATTACCTGTGTAAACATGGGCAAATTTCCTAAAATCACTGAGTCATCTATATCAATAAAATTGAAATATTAGTGACCACATTTATGGCTGCAGACAGAATGAGTGGATAGCATCTCTTCTGCTAGGAATGTTCTTCCTTCAGATTGCTATAAAGCCATATCCTTCTCACCATTCAGGGAAATCCCAAAGCCACTTCTTCAGACAGTTTTCCCCTCATTACCTATATTAGTCCATTTTGCATTACTATAAAGGAATACTCAAGGCTGAGTAATTTATAAAGAAAAGATGTTTATTTGAGCTAATGGTTCTGTAGGCTGTACAAGAAGTGTGGTGCCAGCATCTGCTTCTGGCGAGAGTCTCTGGAATCTTACAGTCATGCTAGAAGCCGAAGAAGAAGTGGCTGTATCACATAGCCAGAGTGGAGTAAGGGAGAGAGCAAGCTCTTTTGAACAATGAGACCTTGCATGAACTCATAGAATGGAAACTCACTTATTACTATGAAGATATCACCAAGCCATTCATGAGGGATCTGTCCACATAACCCAAACACCTTCCATAGGCCCACCTCTGACATTGGAATTCACATTTCCACATGTGATTTGGAGAGGACAAATATCCAAACCATATCATTGTGACCTTGGTCCCCTAAATCTCATGTCCTTCTCACGTTGCAAAATCTAATAATCCCTTCCCAGTAGTCCCCAAAGTCTCAACTCATTTCAGCATCAACTCAAAAGTCCAAAATCTCATCTGAGACTCAAGGCATGTTAGTTCCACCTATGAGCCTATAACATCAAAAACAAGTTATTTACTTCCAAGATAGAATGATGGTACAGGTGTTGGGTAAATATTCCCATTCCAACGGGGAGAAATCAGCCAAAGAAAGGGACAACGGATGACACGCCAGTCTGAAACCAAGAAAGAAGTCATTTAAATCTGAAAGTTCTAAAATAATATCCATTGACTCCATGTCCTGCATCCTGGGCACACAGGTGAAAGGGGTGGGCTCCAAAGGTCATAGGCAGCTCCTTACCTGTCGCTTTCCTGGGTGCAGACCCTGTGGCTGCTGTCATGCGTTGGAGTTGAGTGCCTGCAGTTTTTTCAGTCTCAGGTGTAAATTATTGGTGGCTCTACCATTTTTCGGTTTGGAGGGCAGAAGCCCCCTTCCCACAGCTCCACTAGGCAGTGCCCTGATGGGGATTCAGTCTGGGGGCTCCAACCCCACATTTCTCTTCAGCACTGCCTGAACAGAGTCTTTCTGTGGGGGTTCTGCCCCTGTGGGAAGCTTCCCTTTGGGCACGTAGGCTTTTACATACAACCTCTGAAATCTAGTTGGAAGCTGCCAAGCTTCCTTCACTCTTGCACTCTGTGCAACTGCAGAGTTAACACCACATGGAAGCTACTGAGGCTTCTGGTTGAGTCCTGCAGAGCTGTGGCCCAAGCTACACCTGGAACTCTTTGAGCCAAGGCTGGAGCCAGAGTGGCTGGGATACGGGGAACAGTATCCTGAGGCTGAGCAGGGAAGTCCTGCCGTGAACCTGTTCCCTGAAGCCATTCTTTCCTCCCAGGACTCTGGGCCTGTGATAGTAGGAGTAGCCTGGTAGAAATCTTTCTGAACGGCCTTGAAGACCTTTTTTCCCATTGTCTGGGCTACTAGCACTTGGCTTTCCTTTAGTCATGACAATTTCTCTAGGATGTGGTTGCTTCATAGCTGCTTCAATTCCTCTCCTGAAAAAACTCTATCCTTCCTTATCACCTTGCCAGGTGGCAAATTTTTCAATTTTTAACATTTTTCTCCCCTTTTTTCTTCCCTTTTCCTTATAAATTCCAACTTTAAATTATTTCTTAGCTCTCATATCTGTTCATAGGCTATAAGAAGCTGACATACCACTTCTTGAATGCTTTGATGCTTAGAAATTTCTTCCTCCAGATACCCTACATCATTACTCTTACATTCAACCTTCCACAAAGTCCTTGTGCATGGACACAGTACAGCCAACTTCTTTGCTTGGGTGTAACAAGGGTGACCTTTGCTCCAGTTCCCAATACATTCCTCATTTCCAACTGAGACTTCATCAGCGAGTCCTTCACTGTCCATATTCCTGTTAGCATTTTGTTCACAACTACTTACAAAGTCTCTAAGTAAAGTTCCAAACTTTCCCTTGTCTTCCTGTATTCTTCGGAGCCCTCCATATTCTTCCAACTTCTGCCTGTTACCCAGTTCCAAAGCCACTACCACATTTTCAGGTACCTTTAGAGTAACACCTCACTCCACATTACCAATTATCTGTATTAGTCAATTTTGCATTGCTATAAAGAAATACCTGAGGCTGGGTAATTTATAAAGAAAATGGAAAGGTTTATTTTGGCTCAAGATTCTGCAAACTCTATAAGAAATGTGTTGCTGGTGTCTGCTCCTGGTGAGGGACTCAGGAAGCTTACAGTCCTAGCAGAAGGTAAAGGGGAAGAAGGCATATCACATGGTAAGAGAAGGAGCAAGAGAGGGGGACGAAGCACCAGGCTCTTTTTAACAACCAGATCTTGTGTGAACTCATAGGGAGAACCCACTCATTACTGTAAGGACAGCACCAAGTTATTCATGAGAGATCTATTCCCATGAACTAAATACTTCCCACTTAGCTCCATCTCTAACATTGGAGATCACATTTTAACGTAGGTTTGCAAAGGACACACATCCAAGCCATATCATCACCCAAAGTTGCTGCCACACCAGTCCTATAACTCTAGCTTATTTGCTTTAGTGATCAATTTACAGAAATTGTTTTGGTTGCAAATGTACTTATTATGTATTTCCCCCAGTAGAATATTCTATCTCCAGCCTATGCTGTCTCCAGCTTTTTGAGCTGTGGCTGACACCTAGTATAGCTTCATATAAATAGTTTGAAATGAATAAAAAACAGAGGCAAAGTAAAAGTACTCAACATAGATGCTAGTCTATAATAGATGCTCAAAATTTTGCCACAAATTATTTATTTTGTTGGGGCTGTTAGCTTTAAGTGGCAGTCTATCCCAAATGAATATCTATGCCAAAATGTTAAAGTTTGGCAGAACTTATTTAAATCTTGGAATTATGTTTAAAATAGCTATTTCTGGAGACTTAGGAAATTTGCTATAAATGTGAATGTGACAAGTAGGAAAATATACAAATCCCTTTTTCCTACTTTGTGTTGATTATATCGAGTTTTTGGAGGCAGAATAAAATTATATTCACTATCAGCACATTATTTTCTCTGTCCAGCTACCTGCATTCCAGGTAAACAACATGGGCTGACATACACCAATGAAAACATTATTAGAGCAATGACAGAAAAATAAAGATGCTAAACACTAAGTTTAAAAGCTAAAGATTAAGGTATGTGAGAGAAAGAAAACACTTGGATGATACAGCAATTTATTTCTTTCTCTATCCCTTCCACCAAACGCTGAGACTCTGGAAGAGCCCTCCAAGTGAGAGAAAGCAATGCAGTTAAGCTGGAAGGATTTGAGAAGCTTAGCAAAAGATCTGTTTTTGTGGTCTTCCCTTAAACTTCCCAAAGACTGAGCTGGGAGAAGAGACTGGAGTGTTGATAAAATGCCTCCTTTGAAATTGAGGGATATGAGAATAGAGAAAAACCAGGCTGTGCTAATCATTTCTAGAAATGGAATAAGCAGCTATGAGAGATGTTAGAAGCAAAGCATAGCCATTCGCAGCCCTGAGTTTCTTACAGCCCCCAAGTGTCATAGGGTAGATTTCAAAATCTCCTACAAGCTCAGAAGTGAGTCCAAAAGATTGCTGGGAGAAAGCAGGAAGAGAGGGAGGAAAAATAAGGAGGAAGAAAAAGGAAAATGGGAGTTTTATTATGAGGGTATGGAGATATGCTTTGAGATGATGAGGCATGCAGACTCCTCCCTAAAGGTTGTGAGAATGCTGAGTCCCTGGCTCCCTCTCAGAGGATCGCCATTGTCAGGGAGCTGCTCGTTTCCCATTCAAGGGCACTTTACATTACTGGACCAATGATCAGATACAACAATGTCCATCTGGAATGGAAATCTCAGAAATAAGCAGCAATGGCTTTTTTATTTTTTATTTTTTTAGTGCAGTTTTGGCTACTTTCCCAGCGATATTACTCCAGCAGTTTCTCAAGCCTTACCACTCCCCCCATCTACCTGCCAGTTTAAAACCATCAAAAAGAAGAGGGACAAAGAAAATACACCTGATGGGAGGCACTAAGTTTTTAAAATATAAAACATGTGCCTGGAAGTCAGAAAAAAATGTGAATTACTATAAAATAACAAAAATAACCATAATCACAGCCATCATTACAGGAGCAAACACGGATATGATGTTTGTTATATGCCAGACACTGCTCCCAGTTCTTTGTATAGATTAATACATTTAATATTCACAACACCATTATGATTTAGTTACTCTTGCCATCCTCACTTTATAAACAGGGAAACTGAGACACAGTGGGGTAAGTGTAACTTACTAAGGGTGACGTATGTGGCAGAATATGAAGTCTAACTCTTAGTTTATGCTCCTAACCACTATATACCTGACTTATATATAAAGTAGGTGTAATTGTATTTGCATATAAAATTCTGCGGCTTTCAGATTAAACATACTTTTGGACAGTAACACAAGTCTAAACTTTAGGTCTCTGCCCCAAACTAGGATTAAATATAAAAAAGGATCACGTTAAGAGGAGCTTTCTAGGCCGGGCACGATGGTCCATTCCTGTAATCCCAGCACTTTTGGAGACTGTGGTGGGCATATTGCTTGAGTCCAGGAGGTCAAGACCAGCCTGGAAAACATGCTGAGACCCTGTCTCTACAAAAAATACAAAAATTAGTCTGGCATGGTGTTGTGTGCCTATGGCTCCAGCTACTAGAGGGGCTGAGAGGCAGGAGGATCACCTGAGCCTTGGGGTTTATGGCTGCTGTGAGCCCTGATTGTGCCACTGCACTCCAGCCTAGGCGACAGAGTGGAAAGACCCTGTCTCAAAAAAAGAGAGAAAGTTTTCTAATTAGATATTGAAGAAAAAAAACATGATCAAGTGTGACAGTGGTATCTACTCTTATGTCCTAGTTTGTCATCTTGTGAGTTTAGAGCTAGATAAATGATTTATAATTATGAAATATTGTCATCAAGTCTTCTAAGCTATGCCTTTTATCTCCTCCAGTGTGAGCCCTTGAGAATGCTATCAGCACCAGGTGGTCTCATCCACTCATTATCCCTATAGAAAATGCCATGGAGTTATAGAAATTTCTGTTAAATCTATTCATACATGCCACAAAAAATTAAGGCACATACAAACAGATAAATAGGTAAGTTGTATTGCTCTTTGTCCAGTTTCCCTCCCTTAATCACACCAAATATTTAAAAGTAAATTTCAAAATTACTTCCAGACTCCTCTTCTAGAAAAAAAAAAAAAAGTCCCCTGTTGGTTGTTTTTCTTCCACAGTAGAGAAAGCTAGAGTGGAGGATTTGGTTAAGAAAAGAGTGTTAGAATCTTGCTGTGTGTTCCATCAGAGTACACAACCAGGTCTTTCATTTAAAGCAGATCAAACGATGGACACATTATTCGTTATTGTTTAGCTGCCTGGGTTTAGGATGAAATTACCAGCTGCCCAGGGGCCCAGCATTTCAGCTTCAGATCTAGCTGTGCTCATAACACAAGGCACAATGCTTAATGGCATTGTCAGCCATTTAACATAAAAAGAACATGCTGTAATCAAGTGGGGACTTTTCCACTGTGTCACTCTTGGGGCCCATTTCAGGAAGCCTAGGAAACCTGCCACTGAGTTTTAAGGGGAGACAAAAAACAGAAAATGCTTCAAAGGGGGCAAAGGTAATTGTTCCCTATTAATTTTTTTCTCAAATAATATTTTTAGTTTCTTTTTTTAACGTGTTACTATTTTGAGAAAGCTGTACTAATGGCTTCAAATCTGGTACTTTCAGATTCTTATTTTTTAAAAAATCCATGGATTAGAATCTAAGGAAAATCAGAAGCTCCCAAAATGCAATATCTAAGACATCTAGGTTGGCATAACCCTTGAGAAGCAGCTCTAGTTCTTAGCAGGAATAATGTTACCTGCCACCTAAATAAATGCTAAGGTTTAGTGTGTGGAAATAATAAAGCCAGGGAGATGAAGTGGATTCTAGATATATTAAATCTGGGATAGTTTCAAATAACAGCCTTAAGCAATAAAGTGAAGCTTCCATCCTGTATTCATAATGTCAGTGTTACTGTGGAAATGCTAGCTTTAAAATATAAGCACCCAAGGTTGTCTTCTCAAAAGACTCTCTTCAGACATTATTTTAAGTCCCTTTGAACAGGGAAGCAGAATGTCACCAACTGCGGACTCTTGAGTTTTGATGTGATGAATTCTTGCTGACATCCTAGTGCTAGAGATGCTGCTCTTGAATTATTTGGAACTGAAGGCATTTCCATATGGACAAGCTCTCATTCCAAGAAGACAGAATGATGGTGAAAAATGTGGGCCTAGATAGAAAGATGACTTGAATAGCTGTGCCATTTTGGAAACTGTGGGATAGAAGACTGGCAGGGGGATAGGGTAGTAAGAGGAAGACAAGTGCGTTGTAAATATAGAATCAAAACCTGCCATTGCCAAGTGCAAAATCCACTACAAGCTTGAGGTGAGATTAAAAGATAAATAACCCTGAACGTGCTCCTCTTTGCCTGTGAAGAAATAGCAGTTCTATTTGCTGTATTTGGGAGAACCCAAATGTGGAATTAGAAGTTCTGGGTGGAGCGCTGGCTCTCTTAACAAGCTGGGAAAACTTGCACAAATTAATTAACCTCACTGAGCTTCAGTTTGCTTAACTGTATATTGGAGCTAGTAACATGTTGTCTAATTCATATGATTCTTGTGATAATCAAAATTGAAATGAAATAATGCATGTGAAAATGTATGGCAAATTGTAAAGAAGAATGCAAGTGTAGTATGCTATCATAATTAGGTAGTTAAAAGCTAGCAAAAGAATAAAGAAGGACTTGAATGCTAGCTTCATGATGGCAAGTGCATTATTTTATTCACTGATATATCTGCAGTGCCTACAATGCAGTCAGGCAAATTGGGAAGTGCTTAATAAATTACTGTTGAATGAAAAAATAAATTATTATATTGTTTCTTTTTGAAAGATTTAGAAACATTCTTCATTTGCTTTTGGAATTCTTGTCTGAAACACCATGCCTATGTAAGAATATAAAGCCATCTGAAGCTCCTGTTTTCTCAGTAAAATGGGAATATTACCTTACCTTTCATACCCAAGGGAGGAAAAAAAAAACATTGTCTTATTTGATCTCTCTTTCAATAATTAAACGTTGAAAAGAAAAAGTGCACGTGTATGTGTTCATATACACATCAAGGTCCATAAAATTTGAATAAAAATTTAAAATTTGGATCTTTTGTATCAATACCACATTGTTTATGAAGTTTAACTCACTAACAAAATGGGCAGTTACCAATGGCCTCATTATTTGTGAAACTGGTAAACAGTTGGTACACACACACACACACACACACACACACACACACACACACACCAGTTCTGGTCTTTGGTTTAAAATGTGACCTTACAGTAATGATTAGAAAAAAAAATCATTTTAGGACTGGAAATGTCAAAGCACTCTGTCAGTCTGTGGCTGGTTTTTCTATTTCTTACTGTCTCTCAGAAATAAAAATTCATTGCTATAAAGTAGCTGTTTCTGTATAATGGCAACTAAGTTTGTGGAGTACTAGTTATCCAGCAACAAAATATATCAGACAGCATCATATAAAATTTTTTGACAATTATTATTAGAACTGAAGTGAATTTTATATTTATGCTTACAATAGAGAAAGGGTTTCCTAAATAATTTATGGTATACATAAGCATGCTAGAGACATATTTAAAATACTTCGAAGAAACAACTGTTTTCAAGGGCCCTCTGGCACCTGAGAAGTACTATTTATAAGCAGTTAATTGACACACTACTTATAAGTCATCCTTATGTGTGTGGGAAAAAAGAAAAAAAGGTGCCTAAAGACCTCTATTAGAAAACAATTTGCCACTCTGTATTTCCATCTACTGTATGTATTTGAAAGATATTAAACTACCTTAAAAGTATATTAAAATTCATTGTTTTTCTTTATTTTCTACATACTCAAACTGGAATCTCTTCCCCTCCCACTCCCCAAAGACACACAAACATGTCCATATGCATTTGCTCTGCAATAGTGAGGTTTTCCTGTATTTTGTTTTGCCATTCAGAGAAGAGAACTGTGTCAATTGACTTTCTTTGTCCTAAAGAATAAGAGCAGGAGCCCCTTTGCTGGCATCAGCACCTCCTGTTTATCCTTCTTACACCACGTCTCCAGTTCTAGGCCCTGGGAGAGCCTCTCCTACGGGCTCCACATTGTATCCCTGGAAGAATAATGCTTCCCTGTCTCTCACCCAGCTCTTGGCAAAAAGCAGAGATCACTGAGGCCAATTTTCCCTGGGGAATGGTCTGAATTACTTGTCCACTTGAGTGATGGTCCTGGCAAAATATCTAATTGATGGCACTGCCTAGTGTTTATTATTCTAATAGTACTGAAGAAAGCCTGGATGATTCTCCATTAACCCACAATGAAACTCTAGGGGAGCATTTCCACAGCACTTCAGAGCTTGTTAACCTAAAAGTAATTGGGCATATAAATTTGGAGGGTCTTATTTGTTCAGCCAGCACTAAGTGGAAGAAAAGAATGGCCATATTTACCCTATTTAAATATTCCATTCAAAGAAAATATGCCAAAAGCACACTGACTATCCAGGGTCCTGAGAGATAGATCTTGGAAAGACACCACAGCACACACGTGAGCCATTATGCCACTCCCATTGGAGCACAAAGGGTCACATATGACTGCTCTAGCATTTGTGCCTTTATTTGTAGCAGCAGATGAAACAACAAATGCGTCCAGTCAGGAAAATACTATGCTGGTTCACGTTTAGCATGACTTTCCACACTCTACCTTCGGCCTGTGAATATTGACAACAGGATGCATACTGGGAGAGGAGAGCTGGGGAGCAAACATTACAAATGCAGGCACAGGTTTGTTATGTTAATATGGAAGAACAGTCCAGGAGCTTGGTGGAATAGGAGGGTATGAGTGTTAGCAAGATAAGCAGCAGAGAGAGCCTTAGAGAAGGAATCCACAAGAGAAGGAAGAAGGAAGGGAGAGAGCAAGGAAATTTGAGAGACATGGAGGGGAGCTAGGTATTGGCAACAATTTGCTGTGATTTCATCCGGATTAAACTTTGCCGAATAGTGGTCGTGTGATTGCTTTTGCATTTTTATTAGATCCATAGCTTGTGTTTGGCTCTCACCTGGGAGTGCTTTAAATAACTGTGACCTTTCATGACACAATTGTTCTTTGCATAGGCTTTCCCTTCCCTCCCTGAGATAAGAAAGAAACACATTAAAAGCCACCAGGTAGAGGAGTTACATGGGTGCAGAATGGCTCGAGCAATTGGAACACTGATAACATTAACAAATGTCGAGGTTGGTCTCACTCTCCAGAAGTAATTGTAAGTGAACCAAAGTAGTAGTGGGCATGTCATGTGATGAAACTCACATTTTGTGGTAGATATTTATACTTCATATTAAATCTCCAAACAATGTCATGTGGATACATATCAAAAGCACCCTGCGGCATACCTGTCAGGTGCTTCTCACCTCCAGCCCAGGAACCTCTCTGTTGGTGCTAAAGCATGAGATGCACAAGACTGCTAGGCACCCATGCAAGTGCAATCAGGAGACAGGGAGGAATTACTATCCCATGGGACAAACCAGTGGGAAACAGGATCCATAATTTTTTCTCCCATTGTTCTTTAATGGACTGTTCAATGAATCAAGTACATGGAGGACAACTATAGGTGGTATGAGTATGGGGGACAAAAACTGTATGAAAAACGAACTGGGTTATTGTAACAGAACACTGTAGGGAATTAGAAGGTGGTTCATGTCTTCTTTTTATGAAGTATAGCATTTTACAAACACTAATTAGTATAACTTCCCAGAAGATAGTCCCAAGAGATCTACTATGTTTCATTTGATAACAAGTGGTGGCCAGCTTGATAGCACACCCTGTTACTGAACCTCCTCCATTCTCTGCTTCGTTTCCCTTTTTCTTCACTCTTGTGACTCAGGATTTCACTCGATGATAAATTGGTAACATATAAACCTTTGCCTGGGGTTCTGCCTCATTGAGTCACAGGGACACCTCCATTTACAGTACCAACATGAATCTACCAGAAAATGGCCAGGAAATCATCTTACTATGTTTAATGTTGACTTAAGTACTTGGATTACAACGATGGGTGGTAGGAAATACAAGGGATAGAAGCTGTATTGACTGCAAAAAAAAAAAAAAAAAAAAAAAAATGGAGGTAGTAGCACGACTGAGTCATTGTAGCAGAGCATGGCAGGGAATTCGAGGTAATTCATACTTTCCTGTTATGAAGTGAATACTTTAGGAATTGTCTTAAGTTTTGTTCTTAGAGTTTAGATCATTGGTAATGTACATGTGTCTTTTGGTTTAGAAAACTAGAAAGAGTCTACAATAAACAGAACATTAGAGGCCAATGTCTAAAATAACCCAAAGCCAGAATATTTACTGCAGAAAGATAATAACTATCTCAGCTCTTGTATGTACTGAGAATAAAATAAGAAAACTCATGCAAAGTATGAGAAAGTAGTAGTGGGCATCTCAGGTGAAGAAACTGAAATTTTGAGTAGATACTTATACTTTCACATTAACTTAACATGAAAGTATAAGTATCAGCTATAAACTTAACATGAAAGTATAAGTATCAGCTATAAATGAAGTTATAAAATTTTCATAATCAATTTTATGAAATTGTTCCTCAGTATATTTGGAATTTTGGATTTTTGTTTTTAATTTCAATTTTTAATTGTAAATTGATAAAGCTGTGTATATTTATGGGTGAAAAAATGATGCTGTAATTTATTAATATAATGTGTGATAATTAAATCAACTTAATTAACATCCATGACCTCAAATAGTTATCATTTTAAATAGGTATCTTTTTTTCTTTTGGTGAGAACATTTGAAATATAGTCAGCAATTTTGAAGTGTACAATATATTATTATGTTCACCACGCTGCAATATGTCTCAAAGAAAAATATTTTATACCTCCCATCTAATTGAGGCTTTGTACCCTTCAACCATCATCTCCCTGTTCCCCCATCCCCACCCCCAGCCTCTGGTAGCCACCATTCTACTCTTGCTTCTTTGAATTTGATTGCTTTTAATTCCACAAATAAGTGATAACATGTAGTGTTTGACTTTCGGTACCTGGCTTATTTCACCTAAAAATATAGTCTCCAATTTCATGCATGTTTTTGCAAATGACAAAATTTTTTTTCCTTTTAAGGCTGAACAGTGTTCCATTGTGTATATATACCACATTTTCTTTATTCATTCATATGTTGATGGACACTTTGGTTGATTTCATATGTAGATATTGTGATTGGTGCTGCAATAAGCATGAGAGTACAGCCACCTCTTTGACACACTGACTTAGAATATTTTGGGTGGATACCCCAAAGTGAGATTGCTCTTTCACCTAGTAATTCTACTTTTAGTTTTTTGAGGAAACTCCAAAATTTTTGCATAAGGGCTGTACTAATTTATAGTCAATGTGCATTCAGTACAGCAGTATTCAAGGCTTCCCTTTATTCCACAGTACCTTTTGCTTTTTCAGAGCCCATTTATTTTATAAATTGGTGGTTATGTATTGTGCTATTTTGTGATCATCTCAAAACCTTTAGTTGACCTCATTAAAGGTATTATGCACATATTTGATACTTTGGAGACTACATATTCTGGGACCCTAAAACTGTATACTGGAGAGAATTTTATGTTAATCTCTAAGGGACATTCATCCAAGTCTGACTCTGGATTGACAGCAAAGTCAGCTTGAAAGTCTTACATGAAAGGTTAACGTTTTGGGGGTTAGAGTCCTTTGTATAAAGGCAAATATTTCTAGGTGAATAATCATTCCCTGTGACAATGGTTCCATGGCTTTTTGGTATAGAGAATTTCAGAAATAAAGATCGACATGGAAGTTTTGGTTTTTGAACATTTATATTGTTGTAGAGTCAAATACTGTTTAAAAAGGTGACATAGTGCTGGAAGCAATTCAACTACTTGAAGACATAATATGTCTGAAGATGTGGTTACACATTCATCTTGCATTAAATTAATATATTTTATAAGCTTAACGAGATTTTGCGCTGAGACGATGGGGTTTTCTAAATAAACAATCATATCCTCTGCAAACAGGGACAATTTGACTTCCTCTTTTCCTAATTGAATGCCCTTTATTTTTTTCTCTTGCCTGATTGCCCTGGCCAGAACTTCCAACACTATGTTGAATAGGAGTGGTGAGAGAGGGCATCCCTGTCTTGTGCCAGTTTTCAAAGGGAATGCTTCCAATTTTTGCCCATTCAGTATGATATTGGCTGTGGGTTTGTCATAAATAGCTCTTACTATTTTGAGATACGCCCCATCAACACCTAGTTCATTGAGAGTTTTTAGCATGAAGGCTGTTGAATTTTGTCAAAGGCCTTTTCTGCATCTATTGAGATAGTCATGTGGTTTTTGTCATTGGTTGTTTTATGTGATGGATTACGTTTATTGATTTGCATATGTTGAACCAGCCTTGCATCCCAGGGATGAAACCAACTTGATCATGGTGGATAAGCTTTTTGATGTGCTGCTGGATTTTGTCTGCCAATATTTTACTGAGGATTTTCGCATTGATGTTCATCAGGGATATTGGTCTAACATTCTCTTTTTTTGTTGTGTCTCTGCAAGGCTTTAGTATCAGGATGATGTTGGCTTCATAAAATGAATTAGGGAGGGCTCCCTCTTTTTCTATTGATTGGAATAGTTCCAGAGGGAATGGTACCAGCTCCTCTTTGTACCTCTGGTGGAATCTGGCTGTAAATCCATTGTAATCTACCCATCTGACAAAGGGCTAGTATCCAGAATCTACAAAGAATTTAAACAAATTTACAAGAAAAAAATCAAACAACCCCATCACAAAGTGGGCAAAGGGTATGAACAGACACTTCTTAAAAGAAGACATTTGTGCAGCCAACAGACACGTGAAAAACTGCGCAGCATCACTGGCCATCAGAGAAATGCAAATCAAAACCACAATGAGATACCATCTCACACCAGTTAGAATGGCGATCATTAAAAAGTCAGGAAACAACAGGTGCTGGAGAGGATGAGGAGAAATAGGAACACTTTTACAATGTTAGTGAGACCATAAACTAGTTCAACCATTGTGGAAGACAGTGTGGCGATTCCTCAAGGGTCTAGAACTAGAAATACCATTTGACCCAGCCATCCCATTACTGGGCATATACTGAAAGGATTATAAATCATGCTGCTATAAAGACACATGCACATGTATGTTTATTGTGGCGCTATTCACAATAGCAAAGTCTTGGAACTAACCCAAATGTCCATCAATGATAGACTGGATTAAGAAAATGTGGCACATATACACCATGGAATACTATGCAGCCATGAAAAAGGATGAGTTCATGTCCTTCGTAGGGACATGGATGAAGTTAGAAATCATCATTCAGAGCAAACTATCGCAAGGACAGAAAACCAAGCACCACATGTTCTCACTCATAGGTGGGAATTGAACAATGAGAACACTTGGACACAGGGTGGGTAACATCACACACTGGGGCCTGTCGTGGAGTGGGAGGAGGGGAGGGATAGCATTAGGAGATATACCTAAGGTAAATGATGAGTTAATGGGTTCAGGACTCCAACATGGCACATGTATACACATGTAACAAACCTGCACATTGTGCACGTGTACCGTAGAACTTAAAAAGTATAATAATAATAATAGAATTAATTAATATATCTCATCTAAGAAGTGATTTCAGATTTTAGATTTGACCCTACTGCTCAGAAATGTATTTTTTCTTTTCCAAAATCTATCAGAAGTTATCATTTGAAAAACAGATGTTGGAAGCTTATTTTAAGATATTGGGAGAGAATCGCATCAATGACTATTTTTGAAATATTAATACTTGGGAGATCGTGATTGCAGCATGTCAGGATAGTATTTGCCATAAATTTATATTTGAGGTTGTTTTCTTAGCCACTGAGGACTTAAGAAATACCTGAATATGCCTCAGATGACTTCCTTGGGGGAGGATGGGGAAGCTAAAGAGAAGTGGAACATAAAATACTGGACACATCCAACAAATTCCAGGAAGTATTGAGTTTTCCTAGAATATCTGTGAGTTATTCATTCAATCAATACCAAGATTACTTTAGTGTATATTATCTGTAGAAGGTGACAGATAAGTCAACACCTGCTGATGAATCGTACATCTTCAAATGTTAATATTAAAATAATTTTCCTTGCTGTGACATCTGTGCATTCCCTCAATAGAATTCACCTATCTTCTAAGTATCTCTCTCTTTTGTAAATATTCTCCACTGGATCTTGACTTACATGAGTGCAGTGACCATGTGTATCTTGCATAAAGCTATATATTGGAAATGAGTTAACAAAAGTTGTGGAATAAATAAATGAATGAACTAAAATAATTTCGTATCCCCATGTTGATTTTCTTAAAATTGGGCCATTAGAGAAATACAATTTCATGCAGATAAAGAGTAGCTCTTTGTTCTTCAGTTTCCCCATTTTATGTCATTCACCAAATATTTTTTGAGGTTTTTTTGTTCTTGTTGTTTATTTGATGTCACACAATGTACTAGGGATTCTGCAGGGAAGCAAAAATAACACAAAACAAACATCAAAAAATTTTTCCTTACCTCTATTATTAATTTTAGATAATATAATATCTGCATCAAAAAAACTTGAAAGAAATCCTAATGAATTTACATATAACAAGATTTGGAATATGCTTTCACATATCATCTTCCTAAATCTTGAACACATTAATTACTTTTAAAAAGGAGAAAGCCTCCAGAGTAGCTGGAACTACAGGTGCATGCCACCATGCCTGGCTAATTTTCAAAATGTTTTAGTAGAGACAGGGTCTCACTGTGCTGCCTAGGCTGCTCTCAAGCTCCTGGGCTCAAGTGATCTGCTTGCCTTGGCCTCTGTGCTGAATTACAGGCATGAGCCGCCACCTCTGGACAAAAGATTCTATTTCAGAAAGGTTGTTCCAGTTTTGGAAAACAGTTGTTGGTGTTACCTTTAGGAGCTTCTTAAGTTAAACATCTTTAGATTATTATACCTTTTAAAATGTCATATGGAAGTTGATAGTTGTTTGATATTCATATATATATTGTATTTCATGTTTTAAGTATGTTTTTATGTCATGTTGTATCTTTATTATGGTTTTCTTTTACATGTTTTTTAAAATATGTTTTGGCATGTTTTTCTATTTCTCCTCCCCACCAGCAGCCATTGACCAAGTTGGCTCAAGGCCTGGTCCAGGAGTGGACATTTGGCTTTTAAACCTGCTGGCCAATAGGCTTTGTGACCTTTTGGCAAGTCCCTCTCCAAGGCCCTATTTTTCTTGAAGGTACAAACAATGCAGAGACTCGAGAACCTTTCCCAAGTCCTTGTCTCACAGGAAGAATTCTAGTTGACATCTATTAATAATAAAGTGATGCCTTGGCCTCCAAAAAAAAAAAAAAAAAAAAAGAGAGAAAGCCAAGTATCCCCAAAATATATTCTTAATGTCATCTAAAATAACAGAAGACCACATTTTTAGGGAATTACATGGCTATTCAAAATAAAAGCTGCACTCTCACTTGTGACTAATATCTATTGCTCTGGAAAACAGGATTTAAATATAAGCAATGTGGACAGCTCTCTGGGTGTACTCTAGAAAGAAAGGGCTATGCCCTCCTCTTCACCTGTTTCCTTCTCCTTCTAAACCAAATCAAACAATATGTAAAAAGGATAATATGTCATGGCTAAGTATGACTTATCCCAGAGATGTAAATTTCACTTTACGTTTTAGTTAAAAGTAATCAATATGACCACATTATTGTTAGAATAAAGGAGAACAAAACATATGGTCATTTCAATAGATTTGAAAAAAATGTTGGACATAATCAAAAGCACAAGTATATTGAAAAACTCAACAAACTAGAAATATTTGGAAAATCCTACAAACCGATAAAAGTTAACTATAACAAATCTTTAGCTAATATCATAGTTAATGATGACAGATTGAATTTGTTACCCAAAATATTAAAAACAAAGCATGAATGCCAAGTTTTACCACTTCTATTCAGCATTGTATCCGAAGTCCTAGCTATTGCAATAAGGAAATAAAGTGAAATAAAAGAAATGAAGTCCAGAAAGGAAAAAGTAAGACTGTTACTTTTTTCCAAAGAATATAATTTCCTGTGTTGAAAATCCCAAGGAATCCAAAAAATATCTACTAGAACTAATACATAAATTTAACAAGGTTTCAGGAATACATGGGTTTTATTGAAATACAAAATGTATTCTTATTGATTAGCAGTAAATAAGTGAAAATAGAACTTAAAGATAATTGCATTAGTAGTAGCTGCAAAAATTTTAAATACTTAGTGCTCAATGTAACCAAAAGTATCTAAGATCTCTATACCAAAAAAAATGAGAAAAAAAATTTCTTCTTTGAAAAACATTAAGAAAAAATAGGAAGGGATACTGTGATACATAAATAAAAATAAGAAAATGAGTAAAAAAGTTAATCAGATACTTCACAAAAGAAGCCTATAATCACATAAAATGATGTCCAATATCATTAATCATCACATAAATGCAAATTAAGAGCAAAATTTGACAACATCATATACATATAAGAATGACCAAAATTAAAATGACTGGTCATACCTAGGGTCAGTGAGAATCTGGAACAACTAGGACTCCCATAAAATTCTGATAGAAACTTTAAATGGCTATATCCACTTTGGAAAATAGTTGGATTTGTTTGTTTGTTTGTTTTGAGACCACTTACCACTCTGTTACTAGGCTGGAGTGCAGTGGCATGATCGCGGCTCACTGCCATTCTCTGCCTCAGCTTCCCAAGTAGCTGGGATTCAAGCCATTCTCCTGCCTCAGCTTCCCAAGTAGCTGGGATTACGGGCACACACCACCGCATCCAGCTAATTTTTTAATTTTTAGTAGAGATGGGGTTTCACCATGTTGGCCAGGATGGTCTTGATCTGACCTTGTGATCTCCCTGCCTTGGCCTCCCAAAGTGCTGAGATTACAGGCATAAATCACTGTGCCGGGCCTGCATGATTTTTAAAAATGGCAAATAATTAGTAATCAATCCAGTTAATCTGTTTCTAGGTATACACTCCAGAGAAATGAAAACAATATGTCCATACAAAGACTTATGCATGAACGTTCTTAATAGCTTTATTCGTAGGAGCCCCCAAATGGAAACAACCCAAATGTCCATTAATAGTTAAATTAATTAAAAAATTGTAATATATGGATACAGTGAAATACTAATCAGAAATAAAAAGAAAAAATCTATAAATAAACACACAAAATATAGATGAATATCAAAATCATTATGCTGAGTAAAATAAACTAGATTTTAAAAGAGTATACTTAGTAGTAAAATGTACACCTGTAGTTGTCTAGGGATAAAGATGAATGAAGAAGTACATTTTAAAAAGCCATAAGGAAACTTCTGGGGATGGTAGTAATGTCCATTATCTTCATTATCATGATGGTTTCACTTTCCAGGGATATCTAAAAACATATAAAATTGTACCTTTTACATATGTGCAATTTATTTTACTTCAACAGAAATTCAATAAAGTTATAAAAATAGTGATGATTACAGTAAGAGCATAGAGAAAAGGAACATAATTCTGTTGGGAAATTAAGAAAGGATTTCTGGATGAGGACCTATGTTTAGCTTAGTATAACCAGCCTAGTATTTTTTAGAAAACCACAGCTGAGTCACCAGACTTCTTAAAGTTATATACATATAGGTAAGCAAAAGTTTATCTCCTACTTGAAATAGGAACACTTTTACACTGTTGGTGGGACTGTAAACTAGTTCAACCATTGTGGAAGACAGTGTAGCGATTCCTCAAGGATCTAGAACTAGAAATACCATGTGACCCAGCCATCCCATTACTGGGCATATACCAAAAGGATTATAAATCATGCTGCTATAAAGACACATGCACATGTATGTTTATTGTGGCACTATTGACAATAGCAAAGACTTGGAACTAACCCAAATGTCCATCAATGATAGACTAGATTAAGAAAATGTGGCACATATACACCATGGAATACTATGCAGCCATAAAAAAAGGATGAGTTCATGTCCTTTGTAGGAACATGGACGAAGTTAGAAACCATCATTCTGTGCAAACTATTGCAAGGACAGAAAACCAAACACTGCATGTTCTCACTCATAGGTAGGAATTGAACAATGAGAACACTTGGACACAGAGTGGGGAACATCACACACCGGGGCCTGTCCTAGAGTGGGGCGGGGAGAGGGATAGCATTAGGAGATATACCTAATGTAAACGATGAGTTAATGGGTGCAGCACACCAACATGGCACGTGTATACATATGTAACAAACCTGCATGTTTGCACATGTACTCTAGAACATAAAGTATAATAAATAAATAAATAAATTTATCTCCTACTTTTAATGTGTCTATCAGAAGGAAAAGGACAAAAAATGGCTGTAGATCCCTAAGTCACCTGAGCTTACGGGAACTGTTTCATTACCTTCCTTTTTCAGAACTGAGGATACTTTGTGAGACAATACTTCACTGGTACATGTGAGGCTCCAGTAGTGGCAGAGTTTTAGCTTGTTGCTGGAAAACTCAATGAGGCAAGAGGAGAGAAACTTGACCCCACTGGGACAGGTTCAAATACTTAAGAACACTCAGAAATCTCTACATATGACTAGATTTCTTTAGGTCATCCCGTTCATGATTTTTAAAACTGTGTCAGAAATGTTAAAAATAAACATTTTATGTATGTCTGTGTGTGTGTGTAATTGAAATAAGTTTGATATGTGTCCCCACCCAAATATCATCTTGAATTGTAATCACCAGTATAAGAGGTGGGGCCTGGTAGGAGGGAATTGAATCATGGGGTGGATTTCTCATGAGTGGTTTAGCACCATCCCCTTGATGCTGTACTCACGATATGATTTCTCATTAGATCTGATTGTTTAAAAGTGTATGGCACTTACTCCCTCTTGCTCCTGCTTTTCCATCTGATGTGCCTTCTCTACCTTTGCATTCAGCCCCAGAAGCAGATGCTGCCAAGCTTCCTGTACAGCTTGCAAAACTGTGAGCCAAATAAGCCTCTTTTCTTATAAATTGTCTGGTCTCAGGTATTTCTTTATAGCAGTGCAAGAATGACCTAATATAGTAATTAATAAGTAAACAAACAACATATTATATCTGCACTTCAGGCAATAAATTTTGTCTAAATGTCCTCTTTTGTTTATTTCTACCCACTCCTCAATTTCCCTTTTCTTAGCAATGATTTCACCTCACTAGTTCTTCCCTGTTTCTCTCCAAAATCTGTCACTTTCATTGTCATGCTGTTATATTCTTTCAGCTAGTCCCTGCCACCTAGCAAGGTTTAACAAAATAACAATCTATTCATTTTATCACAACTTTCCCATTTGAGATTTATTGATGTAGATAAAGTTTGTTGTCAATTTGATATTTGTTTCTGACTAACCAATTGCTTCCTTCCCATATGCTTAGAAATTTTTTTCTTTACAACAGAATTTTAAAATTTCATTAAGCCATATTTTAGTATTTATAAAACCATTCCCATGGGTAGTTTTTAAAATATTGTTTATCAAATATTTATTTCCTCTTAGATTATTTGACATAGATCTTTAGCAATGTGACTTGATTTGGCCAATAAGATGTGAAATAATCTACTACGTGTCATTTTCTGGTAGAAGCCCTAAGAATCTGTTTCTTTTTCCTGCTTTGTCAATCAGTAGAGTGCAGACAATTCATAACTGCAAAAGCGTGGGACCAACCCAAGTGCCCATCAATGAGTGGATAAAGAAACTGTGATATATATATCATAGATATGTATATCATATATATATGATGGGATACTACTTAGCCATATACAAGAATGAATTAACAGCATTTGCAGTGACCTGGATGATGAGATTGGAGACTATTATTCTAAATCAAGTAACTCAGGAATGTAAAGTCAAACATCCTATGTTCTCACTGATACGTGGGAGCTAGGCTATGAGGATGCAAAGGCATAAGAATAATACAATGGACTTTGTGGACTTGTGGGGAAGAGTGGGAGGTAGGATGAGGGATAAAAGACAACACATATGGTGCAGTGTATACTGCTCAGATGATGGGTGCACCAGGATCTCATAAATCGCCACTAAAGAATTTACTCATGTAACCAAATACCACCTGTACCCCAATAATTTATGGAAAAACAAAATAATAAAATAAACCCTCTGAATCTAGGGATCTGTGTTTTACATAAATGTAGCTAGTCTATCCTCAGTAACAGGAATGATAGAATTTTGAATGTTTTAAACATTTTGGATTAAAATTTTTTAAAAACATCCCAAGTAAGCCAAAAGCAAAACAAGACAAAAAACTTGAATCCCATTTCCAACTCAGCCAAATTTTCTTTTATCTTATTTTTATTACTGTGCTTACTTTTAATAGTTCTTCCCCAACAGCAATTCTTGATGGAGTCTCCCATCATTTATCTTAAAATTCATATGTTTCTTTTATTGTTTTCATTTGTTTCTGCTTTCTCCCTGAATTATGATGTCATTTCTCAACTTGTCCTGCACTTGTTTGTTTATTACCAATTACAATTAATTTAACAACTTTCTCCTAATTTACATAAGTGAGCTTTTCCCCCCAGGTCAGATAATTCGGATATAATAGGGAGTAACTATAAATGAACTACTGATATTTATAGATATCGTCAGAATGTCTTCCTAAATCTATGTCAATTGATAATTCTTCTCAGAATTTATAAGTACCAATTCGCCACATCTTTAGTAACTTTAGACATAATACTTTTTCAGTTTAGTAAAACTGGTGGTAAAGATATTCCACGATTGTATGTATTTTCTTTCACTGATGTTTGTTAATACTTACATTTGTATGGTGTTTCACAATATCCTAGTAAGACCTGTTTACTATGATTTGCTTGTATCACTTTTCCTGTATATAAAGATTTTCTGTGACAGGCATGAGAATTAAGTTGATTCAGTGAACGTGTAAAATGACCATGCTGCAGATCGTGAGATCTACGGAACTGGTTCATCCTGCAGAGCTGAAACTGTGTACCCTTTGACCAACATCTCCTCCTTTTCCCATACACTTTGTGACTTGGCAACAACCATTCTATTCGCTGCTTCTATGAATTTGATTTTGATTGTCTGTTTTGTTTTTGAGACAGAGTCTCGCTCTGTTTCCAGACTGGAGTGCAGTGGCGCGAGCTCCGATCACTGCAACCTCTGCCTCCCGGGTCCAAGTGATTCTCCTGCCTCAGCCTCTCAAGTAGCTGGGAGTACAGGCGTGCGCCACCACGCCCAGCTAATTTTTTGTTTTTGTTTTGTTTTTGTATTTTTAGTAGAGAAGGGGTTTCACCATGTTGGCCAGGATGGTCTCAATCTCTTGACTTCGTGATCTGCCCGCCCCCGCCTCCCAAAGTGTTAGAATTACAGGCTGAGCCACGGTACCCAGCCGAATTTGACTTTTATAGATTCCATAGATACGTGAGATCATGGAGTATTTGTCTTTCCGTGCTCAGCTTATTTCACTAGCATAATTTCCTACAGATTCATCCATGTTGTCACAAATGACAAGATTTTCTTCCTTTCTAAGGATGAACAATATCTTATATATATGTACATATGTGTATATATATGTCCATAGGTGTAGGTATGTATATCTATGTATATATGTGACACTTTATCCATTCATTCAACAATGTACACTTAACATTGATTCTGTCTGTTAGCTATTGTGAATAATGCTGCAACGAACATAGAAGTGCAGATATCTCTTTAATATACTAATCTCATTTTTTCAGATATATACCAAAGAGTGGGACTGCTGAATCAAATAGCAATTTCATCTTAAAATTTATGTGAAACCTCCACTGTTTTTCATAATGGCTATAACAATTTACATTCCAAACAAAAGTGTACAACGGTTGCCTTTTCTCCACATCTTCCACAATACTTCTTAACTTTTGATGTTTTGATAATACACATTCTAACAGGTGTGAGGCGATATATCATTGTGATTTTGATTTGCATATTCCTGATGATTAATAGTACTGAGTAGTTTTTTATACACCTGTTAGCAATTTGTATTTCTTCTTTTGACAAATGTCTATTCAGATCATTTACCCATTTTAAGTTCAGTTATTCATTTTCTGGCTATTGAGTTGAGTTCTTTATATTTTTTGGATATTAACTCCTTATCAGATGTATGGTTAACAAATATTTTCTCTCATTCTGTAGGTTGTCTCTTTGCTCTGTTGATTCTTTTCCTTCCTGTGCAAAAACGTTTTAGTTTGATGCAGTTTCATTTGTCAATTTTTGCATTTGTTGCCTGTGCTTTCGGAAACATATCAAAAATTAGTGGCCTAAACCAATTTCAAGGAGCATTTTCCCTTCACACTAGTTTTATAGTATCCAGTGTCAGGTCTTAAATTTAAGAGTTTAATCTATTTTGAATTAATTTTGGTGTATGGCATAGGATAAGAGGTTGATTTCACTTTCCTACATGTGGATATCCAGTTTTCCCAACACTATTTGTGGAGGAGATTGTCTTCCCCAGTGCATGTTTTAGGCAATTTTGTCAAATATCAGTTGACCATAAGTGTGTGGGTTTATTTCTGGGCCCTCTGTTATGTTTATAGGCCTATGTGTCTGTTTTAAATCAGTACCCTACCTTTTTTTTATTGCCATAGCTTTGTAATACATATTAAAATCAGGTAATGTGATACCTACAGTTTTGTTCTTTCTGCTGCAGATTGATTTAGCTTTGGAGGGTGTTGGGTAGTTGTACAAAATCTATAGAATTCTGTAAATATTTTGGGGAAAATGTTATTGTAATTTTGATAGTGATTGCATTGAATATATATATGGCTTTAGGTAGTAATATTATAATATTAATTCTTCTAATCCATCAACATGGTATATCTTTCCATTTATTTGTCTTCTTTAATTTTTTCATCAATATCTTATAGTTTTCAATATAAGAGTCTTTCAGCTCCTTGGTTAAATTTATTCCTAAATATTTTATTCTTTTCATGGTACTGTAAATAGAATTTTCTTAATTTTCTTTTTTTTTTTGATAATTGCTCGTTAGTGTACAGAAACACAACTAATTTTTACAAGTGGATTTTCTATCCTGAATTTTTACTGAAATTACTTATTAGTTCTGGCTGGGCACAGTGGCTTATGCCTGTAATCCCAGCACTTTGGGAGGCCAAAGCAGGCAGATTGCTTGAGCTCAAGAGTTCAAGATCAGCCTGGGAAACATGGTGAAACCCTGTCTCTACAAAAAGTACAAAAATTAGCTTGACATGGTGGCAAGCACCTGTAGTTCCAGCTACTTGAGAGGCTGAGGTGAGGGGATCACTTGATCTTGGAAGGTGGAAGTTGCAGTGAGTGTAGATTATGCCACTGCACTCCAGCCTGGGTGATAGACCCAGACTATGGAAAAGAAAAGAAAAGAACAGAAGGGAAGGGAAGGGAAGGGAGGGGAAGAGAAGGGAAGGGAAGGGAAGGGAAGGGAAGGGAAGGGAAGGGAAGGGAAGGGAAGGGAAGGGAAGGGAAGGGAAGGGAAGGGAAGGGAAGGGAACAGAAGGGAAAGAAAAGGAAGGGAAGGGAAAGGAAGAGAAAGGAAGGAAAACAAAGGAAAGGAAAGGAAAAAAGGAGAGAGGGAAGGAAAGAAAGAGAAAGAGAGAAAGAAAGAGAGAGAGAAAGAAAACAAAGAAAGAAAAAAGGAAAGGAAAGGAAAAAAGAAAGGAGGAGGGAAGGAAAGAATGAGAGAAAGAAAGAAAAAGAAAGAAGAAAAGGAAAGGAAAGGAAGGAAGGAAGGAAGAAAGAAAGAAAGAAAGAAAGGAAAGGAAAAGAAAGGAAAGGAAAAGGAAGCAATGAAGGAAGGAAGGAGAGAAAAAGAAAGAAAGAAAGAGAAAGAAAGAAAGAAAGAAAAGAAAGAAAGAAAGAAAGAAAGAATTCTAACAAGTGTTTTATTTGGTGGAGTATTTCAGGTTTCTTTACATAAGATTATGTTGCCTGCAAACAACATAATTTTATTTATTCCTTTTTGAGTAGGATATTTGTATTTCTTTCTCTTGTTTAAATGTTCTGGTTAGAACCTTCAGTACTATGTTGAATAGAAATGTTGAGAGTGGACGTCCTTGTCTTGCTCCTGACTTGTTCCTGAGGAAGGAGTTTCAACTCTTTGTCTTTGAGTACGATGTGAATTATAGGTTTGTCTTATATGGCTTTTGTTGTATTGAGGTGCATTTCTTCCATGCCTTGTTTGTTGAGAGATTTTCATTATAGAAGTAAGTTGAATTTTGTCAAATACTTTTTCTTTATCTATGGAGATGATCATGTACTTTTTGTTATTCAATTTATTAATGTCACATACTACATTGTTTGATTTGCATATATTGAATTATCCTTGCAATGCAGGGAGAAACCTTACTTGATCCTAAAGTATGATTTGATTGCTGTAGTAATCTGTTGAATTTGGTTATCTAGTATTTTGCTAGGAAGTTTGGCACCTATAATCGTCAGGAATACTGCCTTTAGTTTCTTTTCTTACAGTATCTTTTTTTTTGGTTTTGGGATATATTAATGCTGGCATCATAAAATGATTTTGTAAGTATTCCCATGTCTTTAATATTTTGGTGGGATTTGAAAATGATTGGTATTAATTCTTCTTTAAATGCTTGGTGGAATGTGTACCCTGTGGTCATCTGATCCTTGATTTCTCTTTGTTGGAAGCTGCTGCTGCTGCTGCTGCTTCTTGCTTCTTCTTCTTCTTCTTCTTCTTCTTCTTCTTCTTCTTCTTCTTCTTCTTCTTCTTCTTCTTCTTCTTCTTCTTCTTCCTCTTCTTCTTCTTCTTCTTCTTCTTCTTCTTCTTCTCTTCTTCTTCTTCTTCTTCTTCTTCTTCTTCTTCTTCTTCTTCTTCTTCTTCTTCTTCTTCTTTTTGTTAATTCTAGTTACATCTCCTTACTGATTACTTGTTGGTTCATATTTTCTATTTCTTCATGATTCACTCTTGGTAGATAGTATGTTTCTAGAAATGTATACATTTTTTCTATGCTATGCAATTTGTGGGCCTATATTTGCTCAGAGTAGTCTTGATGATCCTTTGTATTTCTGTGGTTTCATTTGTAATTTTTTATTCCACTTATAATTTTATTTACTTGAGTCTTCTCTCAATTTTTCTAGGTTAGTCAAGCAACAAGTTTGTCAAATTTTTATAGTTTTCCCCAAAACTAACTCTTAGTTTTATTGATCTTTGCAATTGGTTTTTTTAGGCTGTATTTCATTTATTTCTGATCTGATTTTTTATTTACTATTTTCTATTACTTTGGGACTTAATTTTTTCATCTTTTTCTTATTCCTTGAGGTATAATGTTGGGTAATTCATTTGATTTTTTTCTTACTACAGGCATTTGTTGCTCTATACTTCCCTCTTATAACTGCTTTTGCTGCATCTCATAAGTTTTGGAATGTTATGCTTTTATTTTCATTTGTCTCAAGTTTTTTTTTATTTTCTTTTGATTTTTTCTTTGACATATTGGTTGTTCAAGAGTGTGTTGTTTAATTTACACGTTTATTTTTCTCCTGAAATTAATTTCTAGTTTTACATCATTTTGGTGAGAAAAAATACTTGATATAATTCCCATCTTAAATTTAAGACTGACTTTGTAGGCTAACCTGTGATACATACTATAGAATTGTCCATATGCTCTTGAAAATAATGTGTATTCTGCTGCTGTTAGATGGAATGTTCTAAACATCTGTTAGGTCTATTTGGTTTATAGTGGTGTTTATGTTTGCTGTTTCCTTATTGATTTTCTGTTTGGATAATCTGGCTGTTGTTGAAAATTGAGTATCTAAGTTCCTTACTATTATTGTTTTGCTATCTGTTTCTCCCTTTAGTTCTTCAATTATTTGGTGCTTCAATGTTGAGTGTATATATATTTGCAATTGTTATATCCTTTTGATGAACTGAGCCCTTCATCATTCTATAGTGATCATCTTTGTCTCTTGTGATAGTTTTTTACAAAGTATTTTGTCTGATATAAGTAGAGCCACTCTTGCTCTCTTTTGGATATTCATTTCCAAGAAATATATTTTTCTATCCCTTCACTTTTAGCCTGCCTAAGTCCTTAAAGCAGAAATGAGTCTCTCGTAGGGGGCATATAGTTTAATCTTGATTTTCTTAATCTATTCACTCACTTTGTTTTTTGTTTAGAAAATTTAATACATTTACATTATTATTGATGGTTAAGAATCACTACTGCCATTCTGTTTGTTGTTTTCTAATTGTTTTGTAGTTTTTTGTTTGTTTTTTCTTCCTTTGTTGCTGCTTTTCTTTGTAATGTGATGCTTTTTATTTTTTTAAATAGTGGTATGCTTTGATTATTTCCTATTTTTCCCATTTAGATATACCAGTTTGTTCTCTGTGGTTACCATAAGGCTTACAGCTTACACAAAACATCTTACAGTTTTAGTAGTCCATTTTAAGCTTATAATTCACTTAAGTTGCACATTAAAACTCTCTAACTTCTTTCATCCACATATTTGATGTTATTGATGTCAAAATGTACATATTTTTATATAGTATATTCACTAACAAGTGATTATAGCCATCATTATTTTAATAGTTTGGTCTTTTATCATTTACACTAGAGTAAGAAGTGATTTATGCACCATTATTACATTATTTGTGTATTCTGAATTTGATTAATTTGATTATATCCTTCCCTTTGCAGTGAGGTTCATATGTTTTCATGGTTGTCATTGTCTTTTAATTTCAACCTGAAGAACTTCCTTAAGCATTTATTATAAGGCAGCTCTAGTGGTGATGAACTACTACAGCTTTTGTTTGGGAAAGGCCTTATCACTCTCCTTACTTTGGAAGAACAGACTTGTCACATGCAGTATGCGTCATGGCCACTTCTTTTCTTTCAGCACTTTGAATATAATGTCCCCAACCTCTCTATCCTGCTATGTTTTTGCTGTAAAGTCTGCTGATAGCCTTGTGGGGGTTTACTTGTATATGATGGGTTTCTGTTCTCTAGTTGCTTTCAAAATTTTTACTTTGTCTTTGACTTTTGAGAATTTTAGTATAATGTGTCCCGGTGAAGTTCCCTTTATATTTACCATATTTGGAGTTCTTTGAGATTCATAGATCTGGTTGTTCATTTTCCTCTACAGATTTGGCAAGTTTCCCATCATTGTTTTCAAAAATATTGTTGTACTTCTTTTTCTGCTCTTTCCATAATGCATATACTTGGTTGACTTGATGGTGACCCATAATTTCTTCACTCTTTTTTGTCTGTTTGTTTTTCTGACTAGGTAATTTCTAATGGCCTGTTCGTGATTCACTAACAAATGATTGTGGCCATCATTATGTTGTTATTTTTTCTTTGAGCTTGTTGATTCTCTTTTCTGCTGAATTATATTATGGTATTTACTTTAAAACATAGGAGTAGAGTAGCAGTATAAAATATGCATACATTTTCAAGCACCCTTTAACAGTGTATTAATTTTTAATAAAGATAACTCTACCAATAGAAGATATAAAGCCAGTTTTTTCTGAGGCATAGGTAGTCTCATATCCTTTACATTTTATCTGGTTCAAATTCTCAGAAGTTCCTGATCCCTTAGAAAAAGCATGCAAACAGAAATCAACCAAGCACAAAATAGTGCTTCTTACTGGCCCATTGGGCTAACAAATGAGGTGAATGTAAAACGCCACCTGACAAATTGCCACTCTTCTATTTGTACAAGTATTTGCATTGGATAGGCAGACAAAGGTATTATAAAGGGTCTTTACTTTACAATATTGATTTGATGAAAGACCATTTTCTGCTGTTTTAGGGATTAAGCATCACCTTATCATACTGTTTAAAAATATCCAGTGGACTCCTGAGAGCCAGAGTTGGTGACCCCATTGTGCCTCCTTGCTCAGTCTTTGAGAAATAGGAAGTACTCTAGAAATACTAATCTTACCAGGTGATTTGAAGTCCACACATATCACGATTTTTTCATATAAGGTGCACCTTTATTGCCTATGATTATTTCCCAAAGAAAATATATTATTGTGGAAGGGGCTGAGAGTTAAGATTTTAATCTCATCTCTGCACAGACTCGGTTGACCTTATGCAAGTGATAAAGTCTCTGAGCTCTGCTTTTTCAGCTGTTAAATAGGAAGAATACCCTCTGCCTTTGTAGTAGTAGTGTTGTATATAAAAAAAGAAATATAGAGGTAAAATTGCTTTAAAAGTGATTATGGTATGACACTTATAAATAACTATATTTCAGTATTAAAACTGTATACTTTGTGTGGCCTTACCAGATATATTCTGAAATGTATACTAGTCTAACCTGTAAAATTAATGGAAGTTTGTTTATTCAGTGCCAAGAATATTTGTTAGTATTCAATAAAGATGAAAGTAAATATCATGTAAGGCAGTTAGTTATGAATTAGTTAAGCAATGAAAGAGTTACCTCTATAAATAATTATTCTAATTATGTAACATAAACATCAAGGAAACATTAGACCCCTATACTCATATGGAAAGGGAAAAAATTCCTTCTTTGGGGGTTAGTATTAATACAGAACTTTTACTGTACACTAAGGGTGGAAAGGTCAGGGATCAATGTGAAGAAGGAGACCAATTACTAAGCCAAAAATATTTTTTTAAAAAAGCTTAAAATATTTTTATTGTGAGTTTTAAATATGCTGATCACTAAAAGCTATTGAAAGGGCTATTAATGCCAGGCAACTCTGGTATCAAAACTAGATCTGAGTCTTCTAAAAATAAAAAATAATGTAAAATAAAATAATCATTTTATTCTCTCTTAGGAAAATATAATAATATTGAAAATTTAAGATTAATGAGGAAGGTAACAATTACATGCAGGTGCTTTTATTTCACATCTTAAATATATTTACATTTACTGCAGTTTAAATCACTTAAAATGTTACTAATAAATAAAATTTTAATTTTTTATTTTAATATGGAGCTACTTTTATATAAAACTGTAATAGACATATATTATCTTAGAGTACCTTATCCACAATGAATGTGTAAATGTTTTTGTAATACAGTCATAATCAAGAAATTTCTGACTAGAAATAATCAAAAAGTAAGCATGGAGCCTATAAAATAAATTTTTAAAAAACACAATGGATGTTATAAAAGCCAATATTGGCAAGTAGTAAAGCATGACACCAGCCCGTCTATCCTGTAAGTTAAGGTTCGTCCATATAGTTTTTAAGGATGAAATTTTCACTAAGATCATATTTTGTTGATACAACAAAACTCAGCCAGTCGGACCCAGCATCATTCCTTGTCACCCTAATTACTGATTTTTAATCTATCCTAATCTGGGTTATAATGTGTTCCCTGGAAAGACCAGAAAGAAAGGTCTGGAGTAACGCTACTTCTGCAAAGTTCTCAGCTATTTTTTAATCCTTTAAGGAGAACTATTTCTGTAAACTTTTAGTAGATGGCAAAAATAGAAAATCATGTATGAATACAGTGTACTTGTCCCTTCTTGCATTGCTATAAAGCAATATCTGAGACTGGATGATATGTAAGAAACAAGAGGTTTAATTAGCTCATGGCTCTATAAGCTGTACAGGAAGCATAGTTCCATCTGCTTCTGGGAAGGCCTTAGGAAGCTTACAATTATGCCAGCAGGTGAAGGGGGAGCAGGCAAGTCACAGGGCAAAAGCAGGAGTAAGAGGGCGGGGGAAGACACACGGTTTCAAAGAACCAGATCTTGCGAGAATTTTTTCATTCTTGTGAGGACAGCGTCAAGAGGATGGCACTAAACCATTTACAAGAAATTCACCCTCATGACCCAATCACCTCCCACTAGGCCTTGTGTCCAACATTGGGGATTACATTTCAACATGAGATTTGGGAGGCAACAATATCCAAACTATATTATACAGACACCACATATAGTGGCTGCTTGATTCAGAGTAACAAGTGTTCTTGTCCTAGTTGAGATCACACTGATGTCAGTGAGCCACCTGGTAGACCAAAATGCAGAAATTTCATCAATGTTAACTTTTAAGAGACCACCTCATATCATGCCCAAAAAAGAGGGAAGTGGCAACCATGTTAACAGCAGATCCACTTTCTTTCTTTCCTTCTCTTGTTCCTTATCTCTTCAGTCCTAAAGTCAAAACACTGTAGTACCTGTACTCTCAAGGGGAGGCAATATTGCCCGAAAGGGGTGAAAATTGCTTCTTTAGTGGGGAAGAGTTTTCAACATTACTCCAAGGAGTCACAGAACATAAACAGATATATAATAACATCTGTGGTATTTAAATTAAATGGGAGGGGGTGATTAAGGGGGAAAAGGTCTAAAGGGCTCCTTCCTCCCATCTCGAGTAATGAATAAATGGTTGAGAAATATTGCTGCAGTATAATAGAGAAAAAATGACCAAACGTTTATTCATCTTGTTCCAGTTTTAAACTTAAATAAAATGCAATTTAAAACTATAAATGGCTAATGCAGTCTGAAAGTCACTAAGGTAGGCATTAAATGGGAAAAAATTATGTGCTGAAGGGAATATAATTGCCATTTGTTAAAAATGATAAAAAGCTGACTATTCATTGGAACCTATAAATTGCTAAAAATAGGGCACTTTTAGACCTGGAGTATGCATAGTGCTATGGAATCCCTTCCTGGTGACAGAATTGTGGCGTACAATGTAGTAAGTGAATAAGTTGGCATTTGACTTGTTTAGGGGATGAATAATGAGAGAAGAGTCCAGAACCAGAGACATCCCCAGATAGTATTAACTCGGGCAGGCAGACACATGGGCAAGAGGCAGAAAACCACCTTTGAGTCACAAATTCTAAGTTTGCACTCAATGCCTCATAGGGAAGAAAAGTCTTGGACATTCCAATCCGAATGTCCTGTGGTCTCCTTGCAGCTTATTGTTTCAGTACCACTGAGTGGAGATTTATGTTCAGAAATCTGTTTGTGTGTTTCCTGGTCAGCAAGTTACAACATGAATCTTGGTGAGTTTAAACTTCTGCAAGCGAAGCATAATGATGATTGAGATTGAAAGATCAAATCATTGCATTAATGTTTGAACTGTGATATTAAACTGAAGTCTTAGGAGCTATTCAACACAGACTAATAATGGCTTAAAAAAATCTGTCTTGGGGCTGGGCACGGTGGCTCATGCCTGTAATCCTAGCACTTTGGGAAGCCAAAGTGGATGGATCACAAGGTCAGGAATTCAAGACCAGCGTAGCCAAGATGGTGAAACCCTGTCTCTACTGAGACTACAAAAATTAGCTGGGTGTGGTGGCAGGCGCCTGTAATCCCAGCTACTCAGGAGGCTGAGGCAAGAGAATTGCTTGAACCTGGGCCTCAGAGGAGTGAGTTGAGATCACGCCACTGCACTGTAGCCTGGATGACAGAGTAAAACTCGGTCTCAAAAAAAACCATTGAGGCTGGGAGCGGTGGCTCACCCCTGTAATCCCAGCACTTTGGGAGGCTGAGGCGGTGGATCATGAGGTTAGGAGTTCGAGATCAGTCTGACCAACATGGTGAAACTCTATCTCTACTAAAAATACAAAAATGAGCTGGGCATGGTGGTGCATACCTGTAATTCCAGCTAATCAGGAGGCTAAGGCAGGAGAATCCCTTGAACCCGGGAGGTGGAGGTTGCAGTGAGTCGAGATAGTGCCATTGCACTAAAGCCTGGGCGACAGAATGAGACTCCATCTCAAAAAAAAAAAAGAAAAATTCCATCTTAATAAATCCACGACTTCAAGGAAATGTCTGTGCTCTAAGAACGTTATTGTCTCCTACCATTGTCCATGGATTAGCCATGATCCAAGAGCCAGTCAGAATAACAAAAATTGGGGACAACCAAGGCTTCTGATTCTACATCATACTTTCCTGTGTCTTTGAAAAGGCTTATACATAAAAATATAAAAACAAAAAGACTCTGTTGTCGATACTGCTTACCTGACAAGTACATTCGGATGTTTATTGGATGTCTAAATAAACATATTCAAAACTGAGTTCCTTACATTCTGTCTTCTAAATTTGATATTTTTGTCATCTTCCACATATCTGTTAACATATCTTCTTCCAGCTGATCAGGCCAAAATCCTTGCTTTTAATCTTGACTTTCCTTTCATGTACTGTATTGAGTTCATTATAAAATCTGAAGATTTTACCTTCAAAATATGTCCTAAATTTGTCACTTATTCACACTCCCACTGTGACTCTCTGGTCTATGCCACCATCAACTCCCACCTCTATGGCTGCCTTTGTCTCCTATCTGGTTTTTTGTTTCTACCTTTGCACACTCAAATCTGTTTTAAACAGAGAAGCCAAATGATCTGTTAAAACATGTCAGATCACATTACTCCTTGGCTGAAAACTCGGATAGCTTCCATCTGAGAGTAAAAGTGAAATTCTTACTATGTACTTAATCCTGTTCCCCCAGGCACACACATGCCTCATCTCTTAATATTCTTCTCTTAGCTCTCTCCAGTCTGGTTCCACCATCTTCCTAGCTGTTTCTCAGATTTTCCAGGGAGGATCCTATCTCAAACCTTTGCACTTGCTGTTCCTTCTTCCTGAGCTGATCTATTCTCAGATAATTTTGTGGCTCATCCCCACTCTTCCTTCACGTTTTTTCTCAAAAATCACCTTCTTGTCTTCTCTAAAGTCTTATTCTCCTTCCCCGAACACCATCTCATTTATGGAATTTTACCCCCTTTTCTACACTTTAATATTTAATCTCTTTCTAAAAGGTATATATTTTACCTGTCTCGTTTCCACCAGTTTTCTACTACTGGCATGAGAAAGGGAAATTTTGTTTATTTCATTCAGTATGGATCCCCATCACCTAGACCTGTGCCTGCCATATAACAGAAACTCTAAATAATTGTCAAATAAATAAATAAATAAATAAATATATAAATAAATATATTTAGACAATTCTCTTTATTAGCCCTGATTCTAAAGTTTGCCCAGTTCATCTAGCAGAGGAGAATGCAGAATTTGGAGACATTTTTAAATGTTTATTAATTTTGATCTGCTTTATCTATGTTTCAGCTCTCTGTAGAGGGACTTCGATGTGCATTAATTCAGGGCTTGTTCCAGGTAGACAACTTTTTTAATCCTATTGGGCTATGAGTCAATTCCTAGGTCTAATTACCTTATTCTATTAGGTTCTATTTCACTAGTTTGGAGTCAGGAAAACTAGAATCACTTCAATCCCCTTTACCAAATTCCATCCAGAGCATCAGGAAAAGGCTCCCCTGTGGTCTTACAAGAAGGTTAGATTACAGTGCTCAACTCCCCTAGGCTACACAATTTAACTGCATTAGCAATTGCCTTTATTTCTTTTTTTTTTTCTTCTGCTGCTGCTGGGGAGAAATTATGCCTTTGGGTTTTGAAACTGGCTGATGTAGCCAGAGTCTTCCACCTGCTCCCTCATGTCCTGCAACTGCTGCATATAACGCAAGGAAAATTGTCGGGCCAGTGAACTCTAGCTGTAAATACCTCCCTGTGTTTGTGATTGCAGCAGGTGAGGACCACAGCTGACAGTCAGAAGAAACAGGAAGGAGTGAGAGGAGCACAGATGCTATAAAGAGGTCTCACTTTGTTAAGTCTTAGAGAACCTGGCAGATGGGTTAGGCTTGAAAGGGGAAATGGTGCAGGTCTGGTTCAGAAGCTGTATTGAGCTAAGAGATTCAGAGACTGGATCATGTTAGACTGCATGTTTATCCAGAATTATTTGGGATTACATAACCAGGGAGTAAAATCTGAGTTGTGATCACAAAGAACAGCTGTGGTCATAGCCAGGCAAACACTGCTGAGCTTCAAATATTTTGAGTGAAGATAGAAATGGAAGAAGACGACGAAATCAAATGGGTAATGGTGCATACCAAGGTAGTGCAGGCAGTTCATAACTGAGAATGTGAATCATGAGAAGGTTCTCAGTACCTGCTTTTACAAAAACCAGCATTAGATAAGCATTTTTTGTCCACTTAGTAATGACAGAAATAAGCAATCCCTTCCTGGAATTAGGTGGGGCAGTGCCATTATTTCTGAAAAACCATTACACCAACACCTGAAATCTAGTATCTCAGTGGTTGACCTCTAATGGATACAGGGAATACAAATCCACTGTAATCTTGGTAGAAAGCTTTCAGAGGAGGCTGCATGACTGCATATAAAGAAAGATGTATTTTCCCTTTCATATTAGGTAAGTTACCAAAATCTCCCATAGTTCTGCCTCCTTAACACTGAATAAATTGATTGACCAAAGTATTTTGCACAAGGAACCCAAGAAGCATCCTATCAAAGTTACCAGAAGTATTGATGGAGTCTAGGGCAGTGACAAGAACTGCAGGATTGAATTTTCATCCTATACCTGACCATTAATTGTGTGGTCCATGCTCTCAGTTTGCCAAATAACATTTGTGCCCAGTACCAGTACCTTGGTGATCAAATGTAAGAACTTCACAGCTCCATTCAAGCTTTTCCTTGGCTAGTTAGGTGGGCTTGACATTCACAGCACTTTGGGTCTGTCAGAAATAGCATCCAGGAGCTAAAGGAGAACAGAGGAGAATATTCACTGAAGGTGATCTAAGTGCATGCAGCTTATGGGGTAACTCAATACCTAAACAGCATTTAGGTATTGAGTTAATGTTGTCATAGAAAGGGTAATGGTCAACAGTGCAGGTCTGGTTCAGACTGTTTGTGTCAAAATCCTTTTTAGCCACTACTTGACCTTGGTCAAGTCACTTTTAGACATTTAGCCACTTAGTCCACTTTATCCATGTAGCCACTAGTTGACTGTGGTCAAGGCATTATTGTGTATGTGTGAAAGGAACCCAAGAATTAAGTGTGAATTCAACATTAAAAATGAGAAAATTTGGAACATATTCAGGAGCCAAGGAAGAATATCAGGAGACATTTAAGGTGTGGTTCAATGCTAAACTGAGCTGAAAGCATGAGATTCAGGGTTGATGTCTCAATTTTACATGGTGCCAGTTCTATACCACCATCTGTAGCACCATGGTGCCCGTTCTGTGCACCATCTGTGCAAGATGTGGCAGCTTAATGAACCTAAAAGTTGACATATAGAAGAGTTAAGTATATGCAACCAATAAGTACTAACATCCGTGGAGCCTTTACATATGTGCCAGGTCCTATGCTAAGTTAATTATACCAGTTCTATGAGACAAATACTATTATTCTCATTTTATGAATAATTGATATTTAAAGTTTTAAGTAATTTTCCCAATTAGCCTACAGCTAGCTTCGAAAAATCCAGGAGAAAACACAAGACAGTCTGACTCAAAATCCCGTGTACATAGTCACTAGAGCATACCACATCATACCATGGCACAGAACAAAAGGCAATTGTTAGAAATTTGATCAGAAAAGTCACATGTGCCTTATAATTGAGAGCAGGTGGTTATGATATGGACTTTGTGTCCCAAAAATCTACCACGTTTTTCCTATGAACCAATCAGAAACAACGGTGTTATTGTCAGAGAACTAGTAAAGGTAAGTTCATTTCATATTCTATGTTTCTCATGTGTAAAGGAATACAGATGCTAATTTTTAACAATGACTGTCTCTTCTAATATTTTCACAAGTGCTTAGGCAGGCATTATCATGTAGAAATAAAATATAACTAGGAAAATAAAAGGTTAAAAGTTAATAGCTTTGAGTTGAAGGATCAGTCACCGCTCTAGAAGAACAAAAACACAAAGAAGATATCCTAGAAAAAAAAAAATAACAAAACCAAAGTCTCAGGGTCTGAGTTCCAATGGAGGAAAACACAACTTCAGCTCAAGTATGGGCACTTCAAGGGAGGGAGAAAGGAGGAGAAATGAGAGAAGAAAACTGACTGGCCAGACTGAGCTCCTTGAAAAATTATTATTTCAACTACTAGTATATGGTAGCAATTAAGAATATGGACTTTGATGTCAGCCACACTTATTCATACAATATTTCTTTTAAAAGAGTTCCTGGAGGTTCCAGAGGGTCCTAAAGGATTTTATTATGACATGTAAAAGGTTATGCTCATTGAGACAAAACTGGAACATTTCTCTCCGATATATACATTCACTAAATCACCCACATAAACACTCAAATAAATTTATAATAATTTTCAATACCAATATTTTACTAAGAGTATGCTATTAGCTTCTTTTTAGCTATAATTTATCATCATTTCCCAAATATTTTTAAGCCTTTTTGAGGATGGATAATAGTCAGCGAAATATATTTTTAGCGAATCCAGTGAACTTTCTTTTTTTTTTTTAATTTTTGACAGAATTTTGCTCTTGTTGCCCTGGCTGCAGTGCAATGGCATGCTCTTGGTCCACCGTAACCTCCACCTACTGGGTTCAAGCGATTCTCCTGCCTCAGCCTCCCAAGTAGCTGGGATTACAGGCATGTGCCACCACGCCCAGCTAATTTTGTATGTTTAGTAGAGACAGGGTTTCTCCATGTTGGTCAGGCTGGTCTCGAACTTCCGACTTCAGGTGATACACCCGCCTCAGCCTCCGAAAGTGCTGGGATTACAGGTGTGAGCCACCGGGACTGGCTGCTAATCCAGTGAACTAAAAAGTGACACTCATCCTTATCCAGAGAGCCACTTCAGTATTCCAACAAATGTTTTGTCTTTTTAAAAAGGAGGCAAACAAATTAACTCCTGTCCCATGCAGCTGTTTGTGAGAACTCTGACTGGCCTGGGGACACAACCATTGACCTCATTGCCCTGTGGTGTTTCCATCATAACCAGCTCTCCTGCATCTGCTCAAAAGGTCTCCATTTGAGGAACTTGCCCTTTCTGCTACACTGTCTTTGTTCTCAACTTTCAACTCTCAGTCGTGGATTAAATTCTTGAGTTTATTGCCAATACCTTCACATTTACATTTCAGGATTAGCAATTTTCTGTGTAACTGCTGTTTCTCCCTTCTCGAATTTAACTTAGTAATCGCTTAATTCATTATTTTTCAAGCCTAAGTCTATGCAGAACTTCATGCCAAACTCCATTCATTTGGATTTCACAACTGATTTCTTTTTTTCTTTCTTTCTTTCTTTCCTTTTTTTTTTTTTTTTTTGAGACCAAGTCCCACTCTGTCACCCAGGCTGGACTATAGTGGCGTGATCTTGGCTCACTGCAACCTCCACCTCCTGGGTTCAAGCGATTCTCCTGCCTCAGCCTCCTGAGTAGCTGGGATTACAGGTGCACGCCACCACACCCGGCTAATTTTTGCATTCTTAGTAGAGACAGGGTTTCACCATGTTGGTCAGGCTGGTCTCGAACTCCTGACCTCATGATCCACCTGCCTCAGCCTCCCAAAGTGCTGGGATTACAGGCATGAGCCACGGGGCCCAGCCTCACAATTGATTTCTAGTAGATGTATCTTTGATTTCTATCCCAGTCATACTCCTAACTTCATCACCTGGCTGCATGTTTTCCTTGCCTAGTTTCATTCTAGGGAGAGCACCTATGACTTAATATGAAAGCATATATATTATATATATACATATACACTGTATATATTACATATATAGTGCAACTGCCATCAATATATGCATTCCTGCTAAAGGAAGTATAATGCTTTAACTCACCTAAATAATTTTATATATTAATAAGGGATCATATGTCCTGCAACTCAAGAGAAACCACTTTCTGCTTCTAGCTATAAAATATCAAACATTCATAAACAACAGCAAGTTATTCCACTTACACGCATTTCATTCACTCCACAAACCTCTAGGAAACACTAACTGTTCTTTGCAGAGGCTACTATGTGCCTGGTATGCTGTTGCCTTCTTTTTAGCTGTAACTTCCTCCTGGTGTTAATAGAGTTTGGCATGCTGTGGTAAAAGAAGCTAAGAAATAGCACGAGTGTTGCACAAATAGTCTAATATTTTCTGAAATTTGAATGACTTTTCTCTACAAATACACTGTGCTTTCTGAGATTCTCTCCTAATCAGAAATTTTCTTTTGTTCTGAGAATAGGATAGGTTTTATAATGCTAACAAGATATCTTGTGATTCCTTCATTAGGAGGACTACAGCAGCTGATACTAAATATTGAGAATCCTTTAATGTCTATAGTGCTGCAGTATGATAGGCCAAATTATAGGTCATGATTTTTGTTTTAGGTCAAAATGGACAGGGTCAAAGTTAAATCATATATTCTAGAGACAGCTATGCTGGACTCAGATGGTGCTCAGCATCACCATCTGTTATTTCCATAACTTTCCCTGTTTTAGTTTCCTTATTTGTAAAATTGGAGAAATAGTAATACTTATCTGTCAGTAGGTTGCTATGAGGACTATATAAGTCAGCATATTCACAGTGCGTGGTACAATGCCTTGCACACAGCAAGTGCTATGTGTGTTTGCATTTATTATTATTAAATCAATAACCTGCTGAAGAGTACATCTCAAAACACAAATCCCTCAGTGACCTCTATTATCAAATTGGAGCTGTATTTTCTTCATGACAAAATATAAGCCTGGAGATAGGACAAAAAGACGTTTTAAAATTCAGCAAACCTCTTAAAATTACATTGGTAAAGGAAGAAGAGAATAATAATTTTCTGATGAAGTATTAAAAAAATACTCAAATCAAGTCATTGAATATGCATGTGAAAGTAGCCAGCGTTGTTTTTCTGTTTGACAAACAAGACTAGAGGGAGACAAAAGACAGCCGAAACCGATCACAGCTCTGTGCACTGAGAAGTAACTCAGAGTTTATTATGCACCCCTCAGCAGAATAACAACACTGAGTACTTGGATTCTGCATCCTGCCAGTGTCTAGAAACAAATAAAGTGGTCTGGGCTGAAGGGAAAGATAGAAGCAGGGATGTTACGGAAGTAAAGATTGAAGCATAAAATCACAAGAAGGTCAGCATTATGAAAACAACTTAATTCTTGCAAGACTCTTCCAGTGTCTTGGAAGTATTAGCAGCCTTTGATGAGAGTGATAACACAAGGGTTCACTTCTCTCTAGTATCTCATTCACCCGGTTTCTTGCATTATAGTTGCTCCTTTGTGTTAATGCATTGATTCTACTAAAATAGTCTTATAAAAATGTGCCTCACCTGTAGGAGACAAGGGCCAATAATGCTAGGTCCCTTTTCAAGTCTAGTTAATGCTGAACATCCCTTATTGTGTGTGTGTATGATTACACGACTCCTGAGATGCGGCTCTACCTTTGAAATACCTTCCTTACCTGCTTATTCTCACTGTCATTTTTCCCTGATTAGTAAAACACAGATGTCCCTACAACAGGCAACTAATTGGTTCATCTTTTTCCTAATGGAAATATTGTTGTGGAGTAGAAGAGGATGTGAGGTACCAGTATGGGAGCATATGTGGACATGAAGTGGGTGTCACGGAGGCGGGAATGAGTACTGCAAAGAAGGCAGAGATTCCTATAGAAAGCCATTTGGTGATTTCTCAAAGATCTAAACATAAAACTTACAATCTGACCCAGCAATTCCATTATTTGGTATATACCCAAAAGAAAATCAATTATTCTACCAAAAAGACACCCATACTCATGTTTATCGCAGCACTACTCACAATAGCACAATAACAGAATCAACCCAGGTGCCTATCAACTGTGTAGTAAATAAACAAAATTTGGTACATACACACCATGGACTACTACACAGCCATCAAAAACCAAAATCATGTTTTTTGCAGCAATATGGGTGCAGATGGAGGCCATTATCCTAAATGAATTAATGCAGAAACAGAAAACCAAATACTGCATGTTCTCACTTGTGAGTGACAGCTAAACATTGGGTACACACAGACATAAAGATGGAAATAATTGATACTGGGGACCACTAGAGGGAGGAGGAAGAGACAGGGCTAGGGTTGAAAAACTGTCTATTGAGTACTATACTGACTATTTGAGTAATGGGTTCAATAGAAGCCCAAACTCCAGCATTCTACAATACATCCATATAACAAACCTGTGCACATATACCCCCGGCTTTAAGCCCTATCAAAAAGAAGGTGGATCTGGTAAGGAAATACAGTCCATACTCCAATATTAACTCTGCCAAGCATGTGATTAAGCCAATTTCTATTAGCTCCGGTAAGCCAGTTGTGGACATCTTTTCCCAACTCCATGTTAGTTACATCATGGGGACAGCTTGAAGTTTTGAGGGTATTTACATCATAAAAATTGACTAATGGTGGCGGGGCACAGTGGCTCATGCCTGTAATCCCAGCACTTTGGGAGGCCAAGGAGGGTGGATCACCTAAGGTCAGGAGTTCAAGACCAGCCTGACCAACAAGGAGAAACCCTGTCTCTGCTAAAAATACAAAATTAGCTAGGCGTGGTGGTGCATGCCTGTAATCCCAGCTACTCAGGAGGCTGAGGCAGGAGAATTGCTTGAACCCAGGGGGCGGAGGTTGTGGTGAGCCGAGATGGTACCATTGCACTCCAGCCTGGGCAACAAGAGTGAAACTCCATCTTAAAAAAAAAAAAAAAAAAAAAAAAGATATCAGTTTTATAATAACATATTTACCAGCACATAACTGATTATGGCTAGTGATATATACATATCTATAAGCATAAGCTACCATGAACACTCTAACCTGGGTTATTCGGAGGAATAAAACACAGGACAGATAAATATTAAATAGGCCACGACTCATTTAGAAATGGAAATATGTGCTATTATTTTGGAGAACAAATCTCAATATTCCAAAAATAAATCTTTGTACTTTCTCTATCTTATATTCTATATACCTATAGTATGTGTTGTCCATGACATTGTGAATTTCGTACAGGTAGAAGTGTGTATGATTTACTTCATTTATCTAGTGTTTAGTAATATTTAACAGACTCCTGAAGATTTCCAGACTTGCCATTTTTTTTTTTATTTCTTCGCTTTTAACAGAAAGAAAATATTACCTGTTTCAACAATGTCTTGGGATTACTATAAGAATCAAACAATAGAACGTAAATGCCAGCCACTGTCCTAGGTAGAAATATTTCATATAATTTTTAAATTATGCTGTAAAATGCAGAACATGATATGAATATCAGTATTTATTAGTTGTTCTTTGGAGACAGCCAGATAGTGTAAAGAATCAGAGGAACTTTGGTTAAAACAATGACTTGCCACTTCCTAACTGTATAACCTTTAGGAAAATCACTTAACCATTTTGAGTCTGTGATAGAAAAAATGTAGCTAACAGGGTGAACATGAAAATTACAATGAAATATTATATATGAAGTTCCTACCCAGCCATTGCTGGCATATAGTAGATACTTGTCAAATGTTCATCCTTCCCCTATTTCTCTAGTAACAGGACATTTATACATGCAAAACTGTCTAATGTTCATCTCAGTGATTTCTATTATAATGATCATCTTTGTCTTTATCACTGCAATGTCTGTGGACAAGAAGCTTTTCACAATCATTCTATGTAAACAACTAATCTTTTAGAGGAGGTCCAAATCTAGCCCACTTTAGATGCATTTCTGTTCTATAAAGAAGAAACACAATTCCAGTCAATTAATTACCACCATCATCACACCAGCAGATGAATGTCTTCCAGCAAAAGCCTTTGGGAAGTTTTAGACAGAGCATAACTTAATTTTTGCAGTACAGTTGTTAAAACTCCCCCGCCATCCTCTTTCACAATGTTTAGCATAATGTGATGTTCACAGAGTCAGAGGCTGCTTGCATTAAGTTTGTGCAATGCATAGAAGATGCTTCCTAAAACCAGCTTGGGCATCAACCTGTGTGTGCTGGAAAGATAGATAGTTTTTCTCTATCTGAGCATAATTTGTGAACTGAACAAAGTGAAGCTCAGGGCTCTCATCTTTTCAAAGCAAGTGTATTAAATTTAGGCCAGAGCAGAGGAAAGAAGTTTTTCCAGACATCTCTATGGGTGCCATTTCTGGGCCTCTGCTTTACTTGTGGAAATATTCACTCTGAATTATCTAACTGCACCATTTTTGAAATGTGCATATGGAATTTGGTCTGACAACTGATTCCTCTTTCATGCATATTTCCTAGACCTTTGGACTCAGTGACAACCTGCTTTAACTACACTTCAGAATTAGGAAAGAGAATATCTTATATGTTATAATCTATGTAAAGACAGGCACATCAGGTAGACTTTATAAAGGTTATGATAAGATGCTGATAGAGTCCCACAGACAGAATGTTCACAAGAAAACTTTTATCAATTTTAAAACAAACACAACTTTCTCAGTTTGCAAAAAGGCAACTTCATCTTGTTTCTTCAGTAGCAATCAGAATTTCTTAGAGAAGTACCTTAATTCTTACATGTAAATGCTTGGATTCATCTTGGCTCCTTGGAGCTTCCAAGATCCTTACATATAGAATAACTTGTTTATGCATCTGACTCCTTCATCAGGCTGTAAACCTCCTCTAGGCTAGAAGCTGCTAACAGTTTCATTTTCCTACTGTCTGGACCTTGCATGGTGACTGATACATAGTAGGCACTCAAAAATATTCTTCAGTTCACTCTTCCTCTTAAACCCAAGTCCAAAAGGAAAGGTCGGGGGTGAGGGAAAGCTGACATCCAATAATAATTTTGCACAAATCTTATTCAACCAGGTGAATGAAGCTGTGATCACTTATATCTGCAATTTCTTCAAGTCAATAGTTGCCTCCCAGGGCACCTCTGGACTAATTAGATTAACTGTTACTGTCAGGCCTATCTAATTGCTTGCACTGAAGAAAGCAAATTGCAGACAGTAGATATCAGTGTAAAATCAAACAGAAAACAGGTGTTTGCTAATTAAAACTGAGATTTTAATGAATGACCCATGCAGTTTTGGTGAATAAATACCACTCTTGGCATCTGTTGTATAATTAGTTTCTCTCTCTCTCTCCTTTGTCTCTGTCTCTGTCTCTCTCTCATTCACACTCTCTCTCTCCCTCTCCCCTTTTCTACCCTCTCGGATCCACTCTGTCAATATCATATTTGTAAATAACTGTGAAATGACAAATTTGAAAATTGTAGCCTAGTAATCTTTACTTTTTTCAAAGGGACAAAAACAGATGTTTCTGTCCAGGTAACTGTAGACAAATTAATTTAAGAAACTGAAAAGAAGTACCACCAATTTATATTCATATGTATGCATTTATCTAATAGGGTATACATTAAAGACAAGAATATATTGATAAAAGAGGTGACAAGACTAAAAGTATGGGGAAACATCACATTAAAACATTTTAATGCACAAATTGGTCATGGTACCCTGGGGGAAGCTTATTATGAGTTCTGGTTCATCTACCATTTGAGACTTTATTTTGAGTTAATTGGGCTTCCTGCAGAGATGACCTCAGCTGATGGATGCTGGGTTTTGCTTTTTGATCCAGTTGAAAATGAAAGAGGAAAAGCTAATTTAAAAATATAATAATAAGTCTATGGAATGTGCCTGGTCAGCAAGTTTGACTGTATAGAAATGCTTCATTTTTAGGAAAGCTAAAATAAGGGAACCAACTTAGAATGACTTAATAGACATGAAAGAAAGGACAGGAAAAAATGCCAGGGTATTTTGTTGACATCATTGTGGAAACATTTTCACACCATTTATCTTTGTGTGTGTGAGTGCTCTAGTAAGTGAATTTCTAGTTGTAGCTATTTTATACAATTAAACCTGGCTGCCATATCTTGGTTACAGGAGCCCTGAGGACTTTGCAAAGCTATTGAGTGGTGTGTCAACTAATAAACAATCGAATATGTTGAAATCTCAGAAAATCAAGTGACTTCTGGACAAGAATCCTTACTTGTTCTAAGGTGCTGGATCAAAGGCCATAGGGCAAGCGTGTGATAAGCATGTCCTACAGATTGGAGACTTCTGAGCATGCCACCATTTTATTTCAAGAATAGAACCCATTTAAGCATAGCCATGAAGCAGAATATGCACCAAGGCCCTTCATCAAATGTTTTGGATAATATCTGAGAAACTTGATTCATACTTCAATTCCTTTCTAGTGAGTATATATACTTAGAAAACTCAATAGGAGTGATGGGGACAGGAGGCAGAGAAATTCTAGGAGGAAAAGAACAGTTCCCCAGTGAAAACCCCACCCCCAAGCCAAAAAGCCTGAAACCATGGCCCAAAGTGAGAACTTATATCTCTGTGTTCCAGCTCAAATGTTGCCTTTTCCTAAACCAGCCACGGCCCTGCCCTGCACGATCCTGTGCCTATAAAAACCCCAGATTCACCTGGTAGATGGGACCACAGCTGGATGTCAAAGCGAAGCAGCTTGACTTCAGAGGGACAGCCTGACAATGTAACTTCAGAGAAGAATCCGGCTGGACTTCAGGAGAAGATTACCTACCCCCCGACACCTTCATCCCCTTTTCAGTTCCCCTTCCCGCTGAGAACCACTTTCATTGGCAATAAAATCCCTCACATTTATCATCCTTGAATTCATTTGTGCAATCATTTTTCCTGGATGTGGGACAAGAGCTCGGGAGCCATGAGTGTGGATACCAAAGGCTGTCACACTGGCACTTTGCCCTTGCTGGTGGAGGGCAGCTGCCCCATGCAACAAGGCAAAGGGCCCACTGAACTGTTAACATTTAAGCCATCCACGGACGGCAGAGCTAAAAGAGCACTGCGACCTGCCCTCTGGGGCTTCGCGGGTTGCAGGCACCCCTACATGAATGCTGCTGGGAGTCCTGCACAGAGTGTGCTGAAGCGACTGGCCAGTTCCAATGCTCCTGCATTCCAATTCCTGCCTCATTTGCTCATGCACTCTCTCCCGCCAGGAGCTGAGAGCAGCAGGCTGAGCAAACGAGGCACCCCTGTTGTGAGTCCCACGAGGGGTGAGGGAAATATCCTCCTTCAGAAGTGATTCTCCCTTCTGAAATAAAAAAAGACATACAGCATATAACACACAGTCACAAATACACACACTTTTTTTTTTAAATTATACTTTAAGTTCTAGGGTACATGTGCACAACGTGCAGGTTTGTTACATATGCATACATGTGCCATCTTGATGTGCTGCATCCATTAACTCGTCATTTACATTAGGTATATCTCCTAATGCTATCCCTCCCCACTGCCCCCACCCCGTGACAGGCCCCGGCACACACACTTTTTAGAAGTGTTATTTTGTGTGTAGGGGGGTGGATGGGTGTGTGTGTGTGTGTGTGTGTGGATGTGTGTGTAGCAAGTCTTTACGTGTATGTCCAAAATATCAACTGGCATAAATGACTGTGGGTAAAACTAGACTTGTGATGGCATTTCAGGACAGGATCTCACCTTTCTCTAAGTGCCGCATTGTACTATTTTTGACACTTCCAAAATGAGTGCTTCATGTGGCCCCCAAGCTCCCGAGTCAGCATCAGCCAGTTTGTGTCACCTACACTTTCTGTCTTTCCTGTCCTGACTGCCACTGGGTTTTCCCTGCTGTTTGTGAGGCTCCTGGCAGGAGGTCTACAGTGGCAAAGACACTGAGTATTCACTGAGAAAGGCCACTCTCTGGGCTGGTGCCTCCCACACCCCTCCTCCCTCAGACCTCAGTTTTCAGGATGCCAGAAGGAAGCCCAGCTTGAAACAGAATTTGGGATAATGGTCTTCTATATTTCGGTGACATGTGTTGTCACATAAACCCTGAAGCAAGTTGTTTGGCTTATGCTTGGACTCTTCCAAAATCTTTAATGAAAAGAATTCAGGCAGCTTGTGGTCCTCGAACCTCTGATTCTGGTAGCTACGACCAAGTCCCTAAGATGGGTGAAGGCCCTCACTCCAAAGTGCCTTCTCTTCTCCTGCTTTTTCTGAGAGACTTCCGCAGTCAACTGCCTTTCACCCTTATGGACTTGTATTTTAATTTTTAAATCACATATCAATTACAGACAAAAGATCACTTATGTTGATATTTACATGGGACTCTATCACCAATATTAGAGACTATTACCAATCCCTCTGAAGCCTCACATTTCAGAAATAACAATTTCTCCAAATTTTGTGTGTATCATGCCCTTGCTTTCATCTTAAAAGTTCAAATATGCATGTGTATATCCCTAAAAAAGTACCCTTATGAGTTATGTATGTTTTAAGCTGCACATCAGTGAAGGTTATGATCAATGCTCTTCTGTGACTTCCTTATTTTACTCCTCACTTTATTAAATGCATCGCTCAATTTCAATGTGTTCAATTACATTAATTGTTATCAAATGATAAATTTGCCTTGCATATCTGGGAAAAATAACTTGTTAATTATGCATTACTCTTCTTATATATTGCAGAATTTGATTTGCCAGCATTTAAGATGTATTTACCTAGATTCATAAGTGAGTTTGGCCTTCAGTTTCCATATGCTGTACTATGTGTTTTCTTGTTTTGGAATCAGGAACTGCCACGTGTCTCTGTTATTCTCCTGCTCTGAATGAGAATATTTAATGTGATGTCTTTGATCTCTTTAACTGCTGTATTTTGGAGGTGATGGAAGGGGCTGGACATAACTTATCTCTTTCAGGTAATAGTTCTCCATGATGCGAGAATCTATGTTTTCCTATGGAAAGCTGTGAAAATCAACTGAATTCTAGATTTTCAGGTATAAGCTGAAAATAGTTTGAACCTTGGGTTGTCTCCATGAGACATGGTATGAGTGTCTTTCATGTGTGGAGAGAGGAGTGAAAGGCACATGTAGTGACCAGAAGTGTTAACCTGCAAAACCTGCAGACCAATCATTAAACTCATTTCCTGTTCTTTCCAGCTTTTAGCTAGGCTGCATTTTCTGACCTCCCTAACAAGTAAATAGGACCATATAGCAAACTTCTAGCAATAAAAGTTGAGAAGAAGGTTATGAACATAATTTCTAAACCTGTATCTCCAAACCCATTTATGGATAGTACGCTATGCTATTTTCTTTTTGACGTGACGCCAACCAACAAGCACGATCACATTTCAGTCATGGTTATGTTATCAAAACACCAGGAGTACAGTGTAGGTTCTGTTGCCTGCTGCACAGAAGGCCAATCACTGACACAATAAGTATTGTCATGGCTTTTTTGGGTGTTGCAGCCCAGGAGGTGGGAGATCATTCTCAAGTCCATCTTCTCAACTGGCTAAAATTAGGGGTTTATATCACAGGAAAGATATGTAACTATATGTGGGAAAATAGGAATTAGAGAGGGGAATGGAAGAGGAATTGGTAAACAGGAATTAGGGAAAGGAAAGGAAGAGGAGTTGGAAAACAGGAATCATGATATATGAGGGGTCTGACAGATCATTGCCTGGATGCAGTGATTTGGTGAGTTTCAGTTCCTTGATACTATGTGGGATGCCTGAGGGTTGGTTCCCTGAGGAAGAAACTCAGAAAAGACAAATGTAAGTTTCATGCTTTAAGATGAGGAGAGTCAGTATCTGTGTATATCCAAAAAATAGTAATTATCGGTTCTATGGGCCCCTTGGGCCCGATTCAGTTCAAAGATGATAGAATGTATATACTTAAGTCAGTATTCCCTGGGTAGGTGATCTGCAAATCAGAAACACTTGTTTAACACATCACGTTAAAAATTTCTACTAATCCTTCTATTAATCCACCGAGATGATAAAGTATATCTATAAGAATAGCTCTATTACTCAACTAATATACTCCAATTTCTTTCTATTCGCCTTCTACAACTTCAGAAGTCTAGAAGGCAAGCTAGATTTTATGACTTTCACCTACATTTCTCTTAATATCTCTTTTGTATATCCTTTCTCTTTTGCTATGCTGAATTCCAGATAATTTCTTCCCATCTATCTCTCACTTCACGGAATATCTCTTTACACATTTCTAATCTGCTAAGGGATAGCAAAATACAGTTAGATACAAGGAATAAATGTTACTACTCAATAGTACAGCAGGGAAATTATAGCTAACAATAATTTGTTGTACATTCCAAAATAGCTAGAAGAATTGTAATATTCCCAATACAAAGAAAAAATAAATGTTTGTGGTGATAAATATTCCAAGTATCCTGATCTGATAATTACACATTGTATGCATCTATCAAAACATCAGCAATAGCTCCAAAATATGCTCAATTATTGTATAACTACAAAAAAGTTTAAACAATTATAATGTATTATTTATTTCTAAATGTTTTATTAGATTTAAAATTTTCTTGATGTTTAATTTTTTCATACATTACCTTATACCCTTTAACTTCCTAAAATATGTTAGGTCTTCATATTTTACAGTAAAATTCTGAAAATCCTTTGAGCATCTGGTTTTATAATATTTTCTTCCACTGATTGTCCCTTAGCAGTGGCCTGTTTATGTATAAGTGTTGTGATGATGTTACTGAGAAATGGGCTGGCTACCTGATGCACATAGAAGCCAATATTATGGCAGTGGCTTTCTAGAAAAGAAAAGGCTTTATTGTGAGTCTACTGACAAGGAGACAGGAGGCAACACTCAAATCTGTCTCCCTGAGCTGAGGATGGTGGGTGAGGTTTTATAGGCAGAAAGTAGCAATGAGAGAGGCAGGAAAATGCAAGGAGGTGTGATCTGATTGGATCATGCAAAGAGGTAGTGATGGGTCCTTGGCTATTAAATCTGCAAACAAACAAACAAACAAACAAAAACAACAACAAAAAAAAAACAGGGTTCCCCATTGCTTCTTAATGTGTTCTCCATTCCCCAATCCAGACACTTAGGTTCCCTATGTGACTGACTTTTTGTTCTTGCCAATTCTGGGGTCATGAATTGGGCAAGCTTGGTTCATCTGCATATCCTCAGGCTGCTTGACTTGCAACCTGGGGATTCATGGCAACTGAAAAACAACTCACCATTTTATTACATTTTATGACCGACAAAGCTGAAACAGATTGAACTGGTTCTGCAATTACAATTATCATCATTTTTTCATGCTCCTTTTCCCCCTGTATCTTTGCTGCCTGAGTTTCTGCATCTAGAGTGTCTTCTTTGAAAAAAGAATTTGAATTTGCTTCTGTCTGGTCCCTGAGGACACCATCAATCCAAGGCCACTTTGGGACTAAGCATTCAATTTAAGATTATTTTATTTTGGCGTTGTGGGAGTAACTGAATTATATGAATTTTATCACCAAAAGCAGGTGCAGGTGGGTTTGTGGTTAGAATTCCTATGAGATACATTTTTTTTTTCTTCCCTTCACCACCTTCCCCAAAAATCAAGATTGAGAGTTAATCCTCTTTCTGTCTCCCTCTGCTGGAAGGGTTTTTGTTGTTTCCCCTTATGAAACTGTTGAAGTGTTTCTTTGTTTTGCTTGGTAGGATGGAATGCAGAAAGTCTTAGCTTTACATAGGGGTATGTAACCCAGTTTTCCTCCTTGTTCATGCCCTGGTTTTATATCCTGCTCCTCATGCAGTCCATTAAGATCACACCCCAGCTGTCTCGATTAGCAAATGCTTCAGAGTGAATATTGGCTTCATAGTGCATTTGGCTTTCTATATTTCCACTTTTTTTCAGAATTTCTGTCCTTGGATGCTTTTCTTTACTTAAGTAACTGTTCGTTCATGTATTATAAAATATGCTATTCATATTTATCCAGTCTTTTATATGTTTGCTCCCAAGAAGTTTCTTGTAGACATCTAATTCCTTATTTATTAATAGAATACTTTTTTAGGGCAGTTTGAGGTTCACAGCAAAAGTGAACAGAAGGTACAGAGATTTCCAACTTGACCCTGGCACTCACACATGTACAAAATTCCTCATGTTTAACATCCCCCACCAGAGTGGTATATCTGCTACAATTGATCAACCTACATTGACACATGATTATCACACAAAGTCCATAGTTTACTTAGGGTTCCCTTTTGGTGTTATAAATTCTGAGTTTCAACAAATGTATAAAGAAATGTATCCACCACTATAATATCATACAGGGTAGCTTCACGGTCCTAAAACTCCTCTGTACTCCTCCTATTCATCTCACCCTACCCTGCAGCCTTTGGCAACCATTGGTAGTATTTTTACTGTCTCCATGGTTTTGCATTTTTTCAAAATGTCTCATAGTTTGAATCATACAGTATGTAGCCTATCCTGATTGGCTTCTTTCACTTAATAATATGCATTTAAGTTTCCTCCACGTCTTTTTATGACTTAATAGCTCATTTTTTCTAGTGCTGAATAATATACCATTAACTTACATTTTATTTATCCATTTACCCATTGAAGGAGATCTTGCTTGCTTTCAAGTTTTTGCAATTATGAATAAAGTTGCTATCAACATCCATGGATAGATTTTTGTGTGGGTATAAGTTTTGAACTGATTTGGGTAAAGACCAATGAGCAAGATTGCTGGATATTATGGTAAAAGGATGCTTAGTTTTGTAAGAAACTGATAAACTGTCTTCAAACTGGCCATATCATTTTGCATTCCAACCTACAATAAATGAAGATTCCTGTTCTATGCATCCTTGCCAGCATTCAGTGTTGTTAGTGTTCTAAACATTGGCCTATCTAATAAATACATACTGTAATGCATTATATTTTCAGAAATGGAATTCTCTCTCCTAGTTGTCATAAATAATAATAAACAGATATTTATGGTGGAGAGGAGTGAGGTTGCCTTAGTAGTAGTGTTTCAGTTTCAACTAAGTCACCCAAGCTATATTGCTACCCTTACACAAACTCAGATTTGTAGCCTTATCCTTGGAGACTATGAAGTGGATTAGTAAAATGATGACTTTACCTGGTGTTCCTGTGAGTAAACAGTGGAGTGCCCTGAAAGCGGAAAGCATTCAAGAAATGTTGAAGGATGACTGTGATGATGATTGCATCATTGGGCTGAATAAGGTGATGATGAAGTCCTTGTTGACAAATGAAACAAATGATGAAAATGCAAATGTCTGTGGATATGGAGATGGTTCAAGATTACTTGTACAGGAGGATATATGGAAAAAATCCACAGGGAGCAGTACCACTTAGCATCATCTTATTCAAGAAATTTTAAACCTAATGGGAGAGATAAAATACTTAAAAATGCACTTTAAATGTTATTCACTATCTACTTTGCTCCAAAATGTATTTTAGTTGAGATGCTTTTCTATTACCTATATACATGTGGCCTTGCTAAATGGGTTCACATATTAGCCTTGGGGCTAGAAGGCCAATCCAAAAAGCAAACTTCTCAATTTTTCTTTACTCACAGGGGACATTTGCTGCTATTAGCTAATCAGCCCCAAACACAATCTGTTTGCTTCACAAAAGTGGCAGCCTCTCCCTGTTCTGACAATGTCCACTTTCAGAAAGGCTCTTCTTACATTCCCAACCTTACTTAGCGAGTGACTATCGTAAAAGATTCAGCCTCATTAAGCCGACAGAAAATACTCTGGTTAGTCTAAGGAAACAGCCCCTTTAGAAGATGCTCCCACATGGGAATCTTGCTGAGCCCCTGCCCATCAGAGCCACATTCTTGCTTTCTTTTGTTCATAGAATATGCAGAGGACATACCCACATGTAATGAGCGGATCTAATCTTAAAAAGTGGGCTCACAAGCTTGCATACTAACAGTAAGATTTTTATCCAGGTGGAGAGCTTATAGGTAGTCTTTCCTTTTCCAAGGTAGTTTTGAAAATTAGCAAATTAAATCGCAACGTTCACACTGTACAGAACTACCTAGTTTGAGGCATTGTTCTTTTCCCCCTTATGCTTAAGAATATTTTAATAGCTAGAAAGGGATAAAACCTGCTCTTTCCTGACTACTGGCCGCATGCCAGCTCTTCCATCTAAAGTGATCAAAGACTGTAAACACCATGTGACAAAGCAAGAGATCTTTTTAAATAGTAGGGCTTTACTGCAGTTTTATGAAGCAGTAAACTCTGCAGGCATCACAGGTGAGATTTGGGGAGTACTTGGGTCATTTTTATCTTTCAGGCTCTAAGTTAAGGATCAAAAGGAAGTAACTTCTTAAAAATTTCAATCTCCTTTCCTTGAGCACACCAGTATCGTGAGGGGATTTAGCTCACCTAATGGTGAGACTTTCACTATGAACGCTTTATACTCATCATCCAGGTGAGAAAAGTCTCCGTTATTACAAAATCTGGCCATTCGGAGGTTAAATAATATGTACATTATTGCCAAAGACATAGTTTATATGAGCTGCAGGGAGGATATTGTGTAACCAATGTTCTCTAATAAGGGGAGATAGATGCAAACCATGAAAATAATTCATATCACATATGCACTTTTCTTACTGTGTTTATGAAACCCAAAAGGTTTTAACTGACTATGATTGCTCTACAGTCAATTAGCTCAATTTCATACTAAACATGTCATTTGCTTTTAAATATTTTTAAATGCTCCAATTCAAGCTTATAAATGTTCTCAAAACTACTCAGAAAATTTTCCTAGGATGATAAAAGATTAGCTAATTTGTAGTAAGAATAGGTATAAAAATTATAATACAGTAAATAACTGAGGGGTCTCTCCAACTCATAATTTGATGCTTCTCCCTATTCCTTTTAGTTAATAAATTTGATACCCTGATTCCCAATTTTCCTTAGATCTTATTGCCTATTATTTGTACCAATAGACACATGAAACATATTATCTTAGTCAGTTTGGATTGCAATAACAAGTATACCATAGACTGGGTGGCTTGTAAAACAAACATTTTTTTTTCTGACAGCATGTAGATCAGGAAATCCAGGACCAAGATGCAAGCAAATCTGGTGTCTGGTTATGACCCTCTTCTTGATTTGTGGGTGACCATCTTCTTCTTGTATCCCCACACGGTGGAGAACAAGTAGAGAATAAGCAAGTTATCTTATGTCTCTTCATTCAAAGGCACGAATCTCATTTATTCATAAGGGTTTTACCTTCATAGCCTAATTACCTACCAAAGACCCCACCTCCAAACACCATCACATTGGAAATTAGCCTTCAACATATGTATTTTTGCGTGTGGAACACAAACATTCAGTTTGTAGCACATACTATGTCCCATTAATGTATTTTCAATGCATTCTTACTAAAAGAGCTAAAGTGAATACATGCTTTTAATTATGTTCTCCAAAGCTCAGAAGAGCTGTGGGGAATAAAATGTGGTTTTAAATTTCATGTCTTCATTTCCTGCGATTCCTAATCAGTTCCGGAGGAGCAAGTTTTTGGGATTGTATGTGCTTTCCACATTCATATTCTTCCTTTCTCATCTGCAACCTACATGTAGTTACTGTTTTGATCATTTCCTTCTTGTTAATATCTCTACTAGCCCTGCTCAATAAGCCTTTATTTCTTACATTTGTCACAATTTAACATTTTTAAACTATTCCTAATTATTTCCTCTACTGTCTTCCTTAGATACTACTCAATTTCCTCTGTCCCCTCAAAATAAGACACTTCCTCCCTTTCTATACAGAAACCAGAAAATAAGGCAGCCTGTTCATCAGATTTCTCAATATCTTCTGTCTTCTCCAAATTCTTGTTTCATCCACTTTGTTTAACAAAAGCACATAGTCTCATTTCAGATCCCATATTACTTCAAACTGCTTTACTTTCAGAACTTTTTATCTTTGTCTATCTAGAACAAAAATCAATAGCCCATTTTCTCTTATTCAACTGCCTGATGGAGAGAATAAAATATGTTTATTGATATAACTTCAATTAAATACTGTGTAAGTCGCGCATCAGGACTACTAATGCTAATCATCAATTTAGATGTTTTATATTTCTCAACTTAATGCACCTACTGTCCAAGGTGACTATTTAGTGCTTCTTCCCTTTTTCAAAACCTTCCCCCAACCCCTTACTCTTAGCAATTGACTTCAACTTGGTCTCCCTCAATTTTCTTCTCCTCCAGTACTATTTGAGTCTTGAACTCATTCTTTTCTACTTTTCTTCCTAAACTTGAGAAAGAATTTCCACACTCTTTCTCAAGCCAAATGTTTAATTGGTGGGCTTATCAATTATTCTTTTTATTAAATCTTCACTTGTAAAATTTTAAACCTGATGACCCTTTATTATTTATAAACATACACAAGAGCTTTTTTTTAAATTTAAATAAATAACATTCTTGAGTCTCTGTTTCCATTAAGCTAACTTTTCATTTTATATTTCCTTCACTTATAAACTCCCAAACTACCTCAGAAAAATGCTGCATCATTCTCGCACCATCAAGTTTACATGGCTATATACCAATCTACCTTCCCTTTTCTCCTGTATGAAAAGAAAGGGGTCCATGTCCCTATCTCGTGTGATTCTACACATTCTTTGGCTCCCATACTCTCCTACATAAGACAAACAATACAAAAAAAAAAAAATTAAAAACTATTTCTTCTGCATTAAGTTTTCCTCTCTACTGTATTATTCTCCAAAGCATAACATTATAAAAATATAGTCTGGATTAATAAAACAATATCCTCCCTTTCCTCACATACCTGTCCAGCTACCATTCAATGTCTTTACTCCTTTACCCAGTGAAATGAGGAAGAATTGTCTAATTTTGTGTCATGATTTGCTTACCACTGACCATTTCCTCAACCTACTATAATCAGGCTTCTGTCCTTACCACCTTCATGAGTACACCCAGGCTTCCAGAACAAAATACTACAGATGAGGTGGCTTAAATAGTAGACATCTATCTATTTTCTCACAGTTATGGAGGCTGGAAGTTCAAGGTGCTGGCTAGCACATTTGGTTTCTGGTAAGGACTCTCTTCCTAGATTGCAGATAGCCACCTTCTTGCTATGTCTTCACATGGCCTTTTCTGTCTGTGTGTAGAAAGAGAGAGAGAAAGAGAAACAGAGAGAGAGAAACAGAGAGACAGAGAGAGAGAGAGAGCTCTTCCTTTTCTTATAAGGACACCAGTTCTATCAGATAAGGCCTGGTATGGTTTGTCTGTGTCACCAACGAAATCTCACCTTGAATTTTAATAATCCCCATGTATCAAGGGCAGGCCAGGTGGAGATAATTGAATCATGGAGGTGGTTTCCTCCATACTGTTCTCCCAATAGTGAGTAAATCTCATGAGATCTCATGGTTTTATAAACAGGAGTTCCCCTGCACAGGCTCTCTTGCCTGATGCCATGTAAGATGTGATTTTGCTCCTCCTTTGCCTTCTACCATGCTTGTGAGGCCTCCCCAGCCAATTAGGACTGTGAGTCCATTAAACCTCTTTCCTTTCTAAATTAGGAAGAGAAAAAGGAAAGAAAATCCCTTTCACAACGCCAACAGTCACGGTTGGCATTGAAGTTCAATCTGTGAATTTGGAGTGTCACGGTGCACAATTCTGTCCAAAACTCTACGTCACTGAAACAGCTCTTCTAATCACCTTCCATTTTTATATCCTAGTGATTTTTTTTTCTTGTCTTTGTCTTATTCCACCTGTTTATGTCACTTAACATAGTTGACCACTCTGTCCATCCTGAAGCACTTTATTATCTTGTATTTTATTTATGTTTCACTGGTCATGTAAGATTTGGGACTGAACTGAGAGAATGGAAGCTCCTCCATGAAGATGGTTGTAAGTGGTGGCCTCCCTTATTCAGTTATTTTCAGTATCTTGAGAAATGGTTTAATAAATATGCTTACCTAAGTGGATCTAAGCAACATATAAAAATTACATATTAAAATACTGACAATGATTTACAGTAAGATAAGGACTATTTTATACCATACAGAGTTTGCTTATTTTATGGCAAAGAGCTTCAAAATTTCTTTTACTAAACTTTAAATGTAAAAGAAAAAATACTAAAAATTGGGGTGTCATGCCACCCAGCAGATATTAACAGACATGCACACACACACACACACAAGCACACACACACACACTAAGCAAAAATAAAATGAATTTTTCCAAAAAATAAAATTTGTTCTATGGAGACATTATTATTTTTAAAGTAAATTGGGAGTGTTTCTTAATTAAATGACCTACTTACTGAAAAAAAGGGAAATGTTTTATGTTTAAAACTTTTATATCAGAGGTTTTAAAAATAACTTGGAAACAAAATGTTGTAATATATTTTACAAAACTTCTTAATTAAAAGTTCAGCATGCTTAGAATCATGATTTGCAATTTGAATTGGAAAATATGTGTCATGATTACTAAGTACAACCAATAATTCAGCTTTTAAATATGGTCTCATGTCCTTGTCACTTTACTTCTTCATCTATGACAGCCATTTAGACTAAAAATCATTTAACATAATCCTTATCAAAATCCTAGCTGATATTTTCATGTGAAATTACGAAACTATTGCTCAAATTCATCTGAGAATTGAAAGGACCGAGAATATATACATTATTTTTAAAAAAGCCTTGAAAAAGAACACAATTGGAAGACTCACACTTCCTTATCTCAAAATGTACCACAAAGATCCAGCAATCCAGACAGCATAAGGATGGCCATACAGATCAATAGAACAGAACTGGGAGTCCGGAAATTAGCTCTTCCAATTATATTCAACTGATTTTCAACAAAGGTGCCAAGATTATTGAATGGGGAAAAGAAAGATGTTTTGAACAAATAGTTCTGGGACAGCTGGATATCCACATGCAAAGATTAAACTTGAATCGCTGCCACTGAACATACACAGACATTAACTTAGAATCATAGACCTAAATATAAGAGGAAAACTATAAAAATCTTAGAGGAAACATGTGGGTAAAACTCTGTGACTTTGGGTTAGGTAATTGTTTCTTAAATACAAAACCAAAAGCACTAGTGGATACGTAAAAATATTAGTTTCATTAAAATGGAAAACTTTTGAACTACAAATAAGACTATCAGGGAAGTACAAGGACAAACCCCAGAATGGGAGAAAATGTTTGCAAAAATATATCCAATAGGCTTGGCGCAGTGGCTCATGCCTGTAATCCCAGCACTTTGGGAGGCTGAGAAGTGTAGATCACAAGATCAGGAGTTTGAGACCAGCCTTACCAACATGGAGAAACCTTATCCCTACTAAAAATACAAAATTAGCCAGGCGTGTTGACGCATGCCTATAATCCCAACTACTTGGGAAGCTAAGGCAGGAGAATCACTTGAACCAGGGGGGCAGAGGTTGCGGTGAGCCGAGATCATGCCATTGCACTCCAGCCTGAACAATAAGAGCAAAAGTCCATCTTGAAAAAAATATATATATACACACACATATATATTGTATATACATATATTATATATACATATATGTACTATATATATATATTCAATAAAGGATTTGTATCAAAATATACCAATAATTCTTACAACGCAATTAAAAGACAACTCAATTAAAAATGGGCAAATAATTTAAATAAATACTTCCGTAAGGAAAAATATACAAATGTCCAGTAAGTACATGAAACGATGCTCAACATTGTTAGTCATTAGGGAAATAAAAATCACAAGCACAATGAAATATTACTTTACATCCACTAAGAGACTGTAATAGAAAAGATAAGTAATAACAAATGTTGGCAAGGGGATAAAAAAATTGGGAATCTCATGCACTACTGATGTTTATGTAAAATGGTGTAGCTGTTCTGTAAAATGCTATAGCAGTTCCTTCAAAATGTTAAAAATAGAGTTACCATATGATCCAGAAATTCTCTGCTAGATACACACACACACACACACACACACACACGAGGAAAAAAACACATGTCCATACAAAAACTTACACATAAGTGTTTATAACAGCACTACTCATAATCACTAAAAAGTAGACACAGATCAAAAGTCCATAAACTGATTAATTAATAAAAGAGAGTCTGGCATCCAATAGGATGTTACTGAACAACAAAAAGGCATAAACTACTCATAAGTGCTATAACACAGTTAAACCTTAAAAACACATTAAGGCCATCAATCAAACCACATATGGTAGGATCTCATTTATAGCAAATGTCTAGAACAGGCAAATGTATAGAGACAAAACGTAGATTAGTGTTTGCCTAGAGGGTGTGGGTAAAGCAACTGGGGTTTCTTTTAAGGAAGACAGGAATATTCTAAAATTAAATTATTGTGGTGGTGGTTGCGCAACCCTGCAAATATACTAAATAAGATTGAATTTTTCACCTTAACATGATTTGTACAGTTTATGAATCACATCTCAATAAAGTTGTTTAAAAATCAATCTTGAATCAAACTTCAAAATTAGATATTTGAATACATCACATTGTTGTAATTAAGCATTTTCATATTATAAAAATATGAATATATATTTTCAGTCATATAAAAACAAAATTGAAATGACATAAATACTATAAAATTGAAAGATAAATGGCATTTATTTCATGTTTACCTCACCATTTTTAAAGATCTATTAAATTGAAAAATTATATAAGGTACACAGTATGTAAAACATTAGGAAATGTGTTCACATTTTTTTTCTGAATTAGAAAGAATTATAGAACAATATTCAAGATGATTCTCTCTTTCTGACTGTCTCATGTTCTCAATTGTTAGAAATCTCCATGCCCCTGATTAATGTCCCCATGTGAAATGCATTCCACATAACTAACATACCTGCCCTCTTAGTGGACCTTGTCCCTCTGTCTTTCACCAGAAAAGAGAGGATAATTCCTTTTGGGGGCAATTTTAGACGACTGAAAGACATGACTCAGCTTCTTCTGGGTATCTTTTTTGAATTTTATTGCCTATGGAGAAAGAGTGAATTCTGGCTTGTTCTCTCCCCCATGAGATGGGACTCAGTTAAAAATTGCAAGATTGAGGCTAGGAGTTGTGCAACATATTGAGACCTTGCCTCTTAAACAAAAATTTAAAAAATCAACTAGGCATGATGGCATGTGCCTATAGTCCTAGCTACTCAAGAGGATTGAGCCTAGAAGTTTGAGGCTGCAGTCAGTGAGCTATGGTCGCACAACTGCACTCCAACCTGGAGACAGAGCAAGATCCTCTCTTAAAAAAAACAGGAGATTAAGTTTATGAAATATAAGGAAGTATGTTGAGGTGAAATAGTAGAAAATATATTGTGACCATTCATAAAAAACATATTTTCCAATCAGTTCAATCTACTCTAAGACTGTTTTTAGCTGTTGCACCCATATTTTAATTACTCCAAACACTGGTGGGGAATAAGGGCACTACATTCCCTCAAAGTCCAGTAGCACTCAACAAATGGTTTTGGTTTAAGTACAGCAAAAGCATCATCTTTCCAACAAAAACATAGAATAGTTCATTTGGGGATAGAATTGTCACCGAAGAGTGGTAGGATAAGGTGCCCCTAATTGTTGGCAGAACTATAAAAGAGAAGATGCAGGTATTGACTAGGTGTGAGTCATGGAACCAACCACACACAAAGAGAAGAGATATATCCACCTAGGAGGACAGCCATGGGTTTGAGTTCGGAAATATGACACGCAGCAGCATCTCTGCCTCTTTCTTCAACACGTGGGAAACACTTTCTTTAGTAGATACATTTTCTGCGAGATAAAAAAATATCCTTCCTTGGCAGGTTGACTCTTTGGGCAGCAATTTTACCTAGGATTGATTAAACATGGCACAAGTTTTCCTTGCATAGCATCTACAGTGACAGACACCAAGTCAAATTTGAGATAGACGAGGAGAACCTCACAGAAACCCAAAAGTTGTGAATTTATTGGACACGTGACATAGCAGCAATTTGGGAGATACCTGCGGAAATTATCTTGTAGAGTACGAGTTGGGGCATGACTATGAGGAGCTACTAGAGAGTAGGGAAAGAACCACATGAAAAGATTAGCAGGAACAATTTTCAGGGCTTATACATGAACAGAATACAGAATAGTGTCTGTTCCCACCAACCAGATCTTAAAAACACATAACTCACGGGAATGTAGGAAGAGTATTCAGAGGGCTCTTGCTTCAGTAAGGAGGAATTATTAGCCCTAGATAACATTCCTTTTTGATTATACCTTACAAAGTTTAAAACAAGTATACATATGTAACAAACCTGCACGATATGCACATGTACCCTAGAACTTAAAGTATAATAATAATAAAAAATAAATAAATAAATAAAAAATAAAACCAAGATGTAAAAGGATCAAACTACAAATCTCAAAGAAAAAATATGCTGAATATAGTTAATGATAGATTAGACATTTGCAGAAGAAAATATTAGTGAACTTGAAGACCTAAGAATAGAAATGATCACAAGTGAAATGCAAAAGGAATTTTAGTTCTAAAGATTAAACCTAAAAGTATAAACTTTCTTTTTTATTTTTTAAAATTTATTTATTATTATTATACTTTAAGTTGTAGGGTACTTGTGCATAACGTGTAGGTTTGTTACATATGTATACTTGTGCCATGTTGGTGTGCTGCACCCATCAACTCGTCATTTACATCAGGTATAACTCCCAATGCAATCCCTCCCCCCTTCCCCCTCCCCATGATAGGCCCCGGTGTGTGATGTTCCCCTTCCTGAGTCCAAGTGATCTCGTTGTTCAGTTCCCACCTATGAGTGAGAACATGCGGTGTTTGGTTTTCTGTTCTTGTGATAGTTTGCTAAGAATGATGGTTTCCAGCTGCATCCATGTCCCTACAAAGGACACAAACTCATCCTTTTTTAAGGCTGCATAGTATTCCATGGTGTATATGTGCCACATTTTCTTAATCCAATCTGTCACTGATGGACATTTGGGTTGATTCCAAGTCTTTGCTATTGTGAAAGTGCTGCAATAAACATACGTGTGCATGTGTCTTTATAGCAGCATAATTTATAATCCTTTGGGTATATACCCAGTAATGGGATGGCTGGGTCATATGGTACATCTAGTTCTAGATCCTTGAGGAATCGCCATACTGTTTTCCATAATGGTTGAACTAGTTTACAATCCCACCAAGAGTGTAAAAGTGTTCCTATTTCTCCACATCCTCTCCAGCACCTGTTGTTTCCTGACTTTTTAATGATTGCCATTCTAACTGGTGTGAGATGGTATCTCATTGTGGTTTTGATTTGCATTTCTCTGATGGCCAGTGATGATGAGCATTTTTTCATGTGTCTGTTGGCTGTATGAATGTCTTCTTTTGAGAAATGTCTGTTCATATCCTTTGCCCACTTTTTGATGGGGTTGTTTTTTTCTTGTAAATTTGTTTGAGTTCTTTGTAGGTTCTGGATATTAGCCCTTTGTCAGATGAGTAGATTGCAAAAATTTTCTCCCATTCTGTAGGTTGCCTGTTCACTCTGATGGTAGTTTCTTTTGCTGTGCAGAAGCTCTTTACTTTAATGAGATCCCATTTGTCAATTTTGGCTTTTGCTGCCGTTGCTTTTGGTGTTTTAGACATGAAGTCTTTGCCCATACCTATGTCCTGAATGGTACTACCTAGGTTTTCCTCTAGGATTTTTATGGTATTAGGTCTAACATTTAAGTCTCTAATCCATCTTGAATTAATTTTCGTATAAGGAGTAAGGAAAGGATCCAGTTTCAGCTTTCTACTTATGGCTAGCCAATTTTCCCAGCACCATTTATTAAATAGGGAATCCTTTCCCCATTTCTTGTTTCTCTCAGGTTTGTCAAAGATCAGATGGCTGTAGATGTGTGGTATTATTTCTGAGGACTCTGTTCTGTTCCATTGGTCTATGTCTCTGTTTTGGTACCAGTACCATGCTGTTTTGGTTACTGTAGCCTTGTAGTATAGTTTGAAGTCAGGTAGCGTGATGCCTCCAGCTTTGTTCCTTTGACTTAGGATTGTCTTGGAGATGCGGGCTCTTTTTTGGTTCCATATGAACTTTAAAGCAGTTTTTTCCAATTCTGTGAAGAAACTCATTGGTAGCTTGATGGGGATGGCATTGAATCTATAAATTACCTTGGGCAGTATGGCCATTTTCACGAAATTGATTCTTCCTATCCATGAGCATGGTATGTTCTTCCATTTGTTTGTGTCCTCTTTTATTTCACTGAGCAGTGGTTTGTAGTTGTCCTTGAAGAGGTCCTTTACATCCCTTGTAAGTTGGATTCCTAGGTATTTTATTCTCTTTGAAGCAATTGTGAATGGAAGTTCATTCCTGATTTGGCTCTCTGTTTGTCTGTTACTGGTGTATAAGAATGCTTGTGATTTTTGCACATTAATTTTGTATCCTGAGACTTTGCTGAAGTTGCTTATCAGCTTAAGGAGAATTTGGGCTGAGACAATGGGGTTTTCTAAATATACAATCATGTCATCTGCAAACAGGGACAATTTGACTTCTTCTTTTCCTAACTGAATACCCTTGATTTCTTTCTCTTGCCTAATTGCCCTGGCCAGAACTTCCAACACTATGTTGAATAAGAGTGGTAAGAGAGGGCATCCTTGTCTTGTGCCAGTTTTCAAAGGGAATTTTTCCAGTTTTTGCCCATTCAGTATGATATTGGCTGTGGGTTTGTCATAAATAGCTGTTATTATTTTGAGGTACGTTCCATCAATACCGAATTTATTGAGCGTTTTTAGCATGAAGGGCTGTTGAATTTTGTCAAAAGCCTTTTCTGCATCTATTGAGAGAATCATGTGGTTCTTGTCTTTGGTTCTGTTTATATGCTGGATTATGTTTATTGATTTGCAAATGTTGAACCAGCCTTGCATCCCAGGGATGAAGCCCACTTGATCATGGTGGATAAGCTTTTTGATGTGTTGCTGAATCCGGTTTGCCAGTATTTTATTGAGGATTTTTGCATCGATGTTCATCAGGGATATGGGTCTAAAATTCTCTTTTTTTGTTGTGTCTCTGCCAGGCTTTGGTATCAGGATGATGTTGGCCTCATAAAATGAGTTAGGGAGGATTCCCTCTTTTTCTATTGATTGGAATAGTTTCAGAAGGAATGGAACCAACTCCTCCTTGTACCTCTGGTAGAATTCAGCTGTGAATCCATCTGGTCCTGGACTTTTTTTGGTTGGTAGGCTATTAATTATTGCCTCAATTTCAGAGCCTGCTATTGGTCTATTCAGGGATTCAACTTCTTCCTGGTTTAGTCCTGGAAGAGTGTAAGTGTCCAGGAAATTATCCATTACTTCTAGATTTTCCAGTTTATTCGCGTAGAGGTGTTTATAGTATTCTCTGATGGTAGTTTGTATTTCTGTGGGGTCGGTGGTGATATCCCCTTTATCATTTTTAATTGCATCGATTTGATTCTTCTCTCTTTTCTTCTTTATTAGTCTTGCTAGTGGTCTGTCAATTGTGTTGATCTTTTCAAAAAACCAACTCCTGGATTCATTGATTTTTTGGAGGGTTTTTTGTGTCTCTATCTCCTTCAGTTCTGCTCTGATCTTAGTTATTTCTTGCCTTCTGCTAGCTTTCGAATGTGTTTGCTCTTGCTTCTCTAGTTCTTTTAATTGCGAAGTTAGAGTGTCAATTTTAGATCTTTCCTGCTTTCTCTTGTGGGCATTTAGTGCTATAAATTTCCCTCTACACACTGCTTTAAATGTGTCCCAGAGATTCTGGTATGTTGTATCTTTGTTCTCATTGGTTTCAAAGAACATCTTTATTTCTGCCTTCATTTCGTTATGTACCCAGTAGTCATTCAGGAGCAGGTTGTTCAGTTTCCATGTAGTTGAGCGGTTCTGATTGAGTTTCTTAGTCCTGAGTTCTAGTTTGATTGCACTGTGGTCTGAGAGACAGTCTGTTATAATTTCTGTTCTTGTACATTTGCTGAGGAGTGATTTACTTCCAATTACGTGGTCAATTTTGGAGTAAGTACGACGTGGTGCTGAGAAGAATGTATATTCTGTTGATTTGGCGTGGAGAGTTCTATAGATGTCTATTAGGTCTGCTTGCTGCAGAGATGAGTTCAATTCCTGGATATCCTTGTTAACTTTCTGTCTCGTTGATCTGTCTAATGTTGACAGTGGAGTGTTGAAGTCTCCCATTATTATTGTATGGGAGTCTAAGTCTCTTTGTAAGTCTCTAAGGACTTGCTTTATGAATCTGGGTGCTCCTGTATTGGGTGCATATATATTTAGGATAGTTAGCTCTTCCTGTTGAATTGATCCCTTTACCATTATGTAATGGGCTTCTTTGTCTCTTTTGATCTTTGATGGTTTAAAGTCTGTTTTATCAGAGACTAGTATTGCAACCCCCACTTTTTTTTTCTCCATTTGCTTGGTAAATCTTCCTCCATCCCTTTATTTTGAGCCTCTGTGTGTCTCTGCGTGTGAGATGGGTCTCCTGAATACAGCAGACTGATGGGTCTTGACTCTTTATCCAGTTTGCCAGTCTGTGTCTTTTAATTGGAGCATTTAGTCCATTTACATTTAAGGTTAAGATTGTTATGTGTGAACTTGATCCTGCCATTATGATATTAACTGGTTATTTTGCTCGTTAGTTGATGCAGTTTCTTCCTAGCCTCGATGGTCTTTACATTTGGGCATGTTTTTGCAATGTCTGGTACCAGGTGTTCCTTTCTATGTTTAGTGTTTCCTTCAGGGTCTCTTGTAAGGCAGGCCTAGTGGTGACAAAATCTCTAAGCATTTGCTTATCTGTAAAGGATTTTATTTCTCCTTCACTTATGAAACTTAGTTTGGCTGGATATGAAATTCTGGGTTTAAAATTCTTTTCTTTAAGAATGTTGAATATTGGCCCCCACTCTCTTCTGGCTTGGAGAGTTTCTGCCGAGAGATCTGCTGTTAGTCTGATGGGCTTCCCGTTGTGGGTAACCCGACCTTTCTCTCTGGCTGCCCTTAAGATTTTTTCATTCATTCAACTTTGGTGAATCTGGCAATTATGTGTCTTGGAGTTGCTCTTCTCGAGGAGTATCTTTGTGGCGTTCTCTGTATTTCCTGGATTTGAATGTTGGCCTGCCCTACTAGGTTGGGGAAGTTCTCCTGGATGATATCCTGAAGAGTGTTTTCCAACTTGGTTCCATTTTCTCCGTCACTTTCAGGCACCCCAATCAGACGTAGATTTGGTCTTTTTACATAATCCCATACTTCTTGCAGGCTTTGTTCATTTCTTTTTCTTCTTTTTTCTTTTGGTTTCTCTTCTCGCTTCATTTCATTCATTTGATCCTGAATCGCTGATACTCTTTCTTCCAGTTGATCGAGTCGGTTACTGAAGCTTGTGCATTTGTCACGTATTTCTCGTGTCATGGTTTTCATCTCTTTCATTTCGTTTATGACCTTCTCTGCATTAATTACTCTAGCCATCAATTCTTCCACTTTTTTTTTCAAGATTTTTAGTTTCTTTGCGCTGGGTACGTAATTCCTCCTTTAGCTCTGAGAAATTTGATGGACTGAAGCCTTCTTCTCTCATCTCGTCAAAGTCATTCTCCATCCAGCTTTGATCCGTTGCTGGCGATGAGCTGCGCTCCTTTGCCGGGGGAGATGCGCTCTTATTTTTTGAATTTCCAGCTTTTCTGCCCTGCTTTTCCCCCATCTTTGTGGTTTTATCTGCCTCTGGTCTTTGATGATGGTGATGTACTGATGGGGTTTTGGTGTAGGTGTCCTTCCTGTTTGATAGTTTTCCTTCTAACAGTCAGGACCCTCAGCTGTAGGTCTGTTGGAGATTGCTTGAGGTCCACTCCAGACCCTGTTTGCCTGGGTATCAGCAGCAGAGGCTGCAGAAGATAGAATATTTCTGAACAGCGAGTGTACCTGTCTGATTCTTGCTTTGGAAGCTTCCTCTCAGGGGTGTACTCCACCCTGTGAGGTGTGGGGTGTCAGACTGCCCCTAGTGGGGGATGTCTCCCAGTTAGGCTACTCAGGGGTCAGGGACGCACTTGAGCAGGCAGTCTGTCCCTTCTCAGATCTCAACCTCCGTGTTGGGAGATCCACTGCTCTCTTCAAAGCTGTCAGACAGAGTCGTTTGCATCTGCAGAGGTTTTGGCTGTATTTGTTATTGCCCTGTCCCCAGAGGTGGAGTCTACAGAGACAGGCAGGTTTCCTTGAGCTGCTGTGAGCTCCACCCAGTTCGAGCTTCCCAGCAGCTTTGTTTACCTACTTAAGCCTCAGCAATGGCGGGCGCCCCTCCCCCAGCCTCGCTGCTGCCTTGCCGGTAGATCACAGACTGCTGTGCTAGCAATGAGAGAGGCTCCGTGGGTGTGGGACCCTCCCGGCCAGGTGTGGGATGTGATCTCCTGGTGTGCCTGTTTGCTTAAAGCGCAGTATTGGGGTGGGAGTTACCCGATTTTCCAGGTGTTGTGTGTCTCAGTTCCCCTGGCTAGGAAAAGGGATTCCCTTCCCCCTTGCCCTTCCCAGGTGAGGCAATGCCTCGCCCTGCTTCAGCTCTCGCTGGTCGGGCTGCAGCAGCTGACCAGCACTGATCGTCCGGCACTCCCCAGTGAGATGAACCCAGTACCTCAGTTGAAAATGCAGAAATCACCTGTCTTCTGTGTCGCTCGCGCTGGGAGTTGGAGACTGCAGCTGTTCCTATTCGGCCATCTTGCTCCGCCCCGCCCCCCAAAAGTATAAACTTTCTAGAAGAAAACAAAGGAACAAATATTTGTGAACTTGGATTAAGCAAAATTTTTTTTGGTACAACACCAACAGCAAAAGCATGCTATATGAAAGAAAACCTTAATATATATATGAGAAAATATATACATATATATGTAGATATATATGTACTTATATATAAAGATATATATACCATATAATAAATGCCTATATATACATATAAAACATACACACATATATTAAAATATGTCAAATTGTGTACTTTAAATATGTGTTATTTAATTCTGTCAATTATACCTCATTAAAGCTGTTTTTAAAAATTGCCATGATGGTGACATTGACAAAAGATTCAGTGCTTTTCTGAAGATTAAAGACTAATTAGAGTAAGTTCAAAATAGAATGAGAGGAGAGAAACTAAAGACAATGAATATAGCTGTAGATAGTTAATCAATATCTGATTCTCTACCCTTCTGGGCACAGAGGAAAATTGCGATTTCTTGTCCCCTTGGACTTAGGCATAGCCTTGTGGCTTGTTTTGGCCCATGAACTACTGTCAAAGTAACAGGCATCACTAAATGCTGATTCTTGAACTTCGGCCTATTCTTCTCCTTCCTAGATCAAAGTGGAAGCATACGTTTACATGAAGGTATAATAGATCAAAACATTTTTGCCTGTTTCATCAATATTTGGAGCTGCATTTTGTTGTTTCCTGGACCTACCGCAAATTTTAGGTGAATTAAAAGTAAATTACTATTGTGCTAAACCACTGATACTTGGAAGTTGCTTTCTGCCCTGGCATAACATGGTTTATCTCTACTGATATAAATTACTTTCAGAAAGTTTTGCTATAAAGGGCAGTAGAAAGATGAGGCAATAGTAAGAAGAGGATGTAGAATCAAGGATGGTTATTTTTATTAGATAGGAGTTGCTAAAACATTTTGCATAACAGTTATTAAGTAAAAGACTTAACATTTAGTTAGAGCTGTTACTATCTCCTGCAGCAATTTTTCAGAAAAGAAACTCTTTCCTTTAGGAAGATGACCTTTAGCTTCCATTTGCCCCCTCAGCCAGGCACTATTGTACAATAAACAAATTATATGGTTATCATGGTGGCCCTATATCGAAGTCTTAAGGGAAAAAGAATAGTTCATATTGAAATAGAATGGGTAATACAATGCATTCTTACAGTTACAGAGAGGTTGGAAGATTTATTGGTGGGAGAGTTAATTATTTCATTCTATAAATGTGTACTGATTTGTTGGCACATTTCAGGCACTATTCCAAGAGATTGGGGTACAGAAGTGAATAAGACATAGAAACAGCCTCACCTTTATAGGGCTTGCATTCTAGTGGGGTAGAGGGGAGGATGGGGAAAGCCAACACAAAATAAATCAAATCTAATCAAATAGATAAAATTTTAAAATTAACAAAATAAATACATAAAAATAAATAAGAAAACAGAATTACATTTGGTGGTACATTAGAACTTATAAGTACTATGGAAAGAAATAAGAGAAAAATAAAAGGTGTGGGGAAGAGGTATGGAATAGGAACTTTTTCTTCTGGATGTGTATTTCCTCAGTGAAATAAAAAGTGTCAGCAACAGCAGAGGGTAAGAAGACGTATTACAATTTGAGATGAGGCAGAAGACATGAAATAGCAATCTGGGAGCGTTGGCAAGTGACTTGATTAGGGGAATGTGGTAGAATTGTTGGGCAGTACTGAAGGACCACTTGAGATTCAATGTAATAAAATTGAAATAAATCTAATCCACATGATATATGTTTTTCTCCAAGTATCTTCAGCTGAATATGTACAAAGAGTGAATATGTGGATAATGGATTAGATTTGACCTGTGTTTGGGGTCATTTAATTCCTAATAATTCAGCCTATAAATCTCAGGAGCGTTTGACCCCAGCTTTTAAATCTACTTTTTATATTCAATCAATTCCTTAGTTATTCAATTATTCATTCATTCCTTCAACTAATATATATTAATTGTCTATATTGTTCATGGCACTGTGGCAAATATGAAAGTATTTCTTGCACTCAGGAAATATAATATGATATAACATAATATAGCACAATACAATACCACGGCACAACATAACAAAACAGAACATGTAATATTGCTGGAGAAACTGTCTATGCACCATGCCGGTTAAGTGCTATAATAAAGGGACACATAGTAGTAGAGCAAAAGAGAGTTGGTGAGTTGGGTGTGTGGTAGAAGAAAACTTCCCAAGAAGAGATGTTTAAGATGTATCGTATAGGAATTTAATGGATTAGCTCAAAGGCGGCATTATAGGCAGGGTAAATAGCATGTGAAAATAATTTTGAAGTGGGAGAGAATAGTATGTTTAGTTAAACTGATATTAATAGTTGAACTTTAAAAGATCAAAGTTTCTGAGTGTGAAGTGGTATCCAATGAGGAAATGAGAAAGGAGAGATAAGCAGGGATCAAATCATGAAGAAACACATCCCATGTTAAGAATTGGAAAATTCCCAACCTAAGTGCCCATCAACTGGTGAATGGATAAAGAAAATGTGATGTATATACGCCACGGAATACTACTCAGCTATAAAAAGAATTGAAATGGTGTCTTTTGCAGCAGCTTGGCGCTGGAGGCCATTATTCTAAGTGAAGTAACTCAAGAATGGAAAATCAAATATTGTTATCTTCCCACTTATAAATGGGAGCTAAGCTAGGAGGATGCAAAGGCATAAGAATGATGTAATGGACTTTAGGGCGTCAGGGTGGAAGAAGACCCTTCTAAAGAAAGACCATTCCAACAATCTTGTACAAGATGCATTGAGAAAGACGAGATTTGTGGTGGAAAGACTATTGTATTCGTTCGTTTTCATGTTGCTGATAAAGACATACACAAGACTGGGAAGAAAAAGAGGTTTTAATGGACTTACAGTTACACGTGGCGGGGGAGGCCTCACAATCACCGCGAAAGGCAAGGAGGAACAAGTCATTTATTACGTGGATGGCAGCAGGCAAAGAGAGAGAGCTTGTGTAGGGGAATTCTCACTTATAAAACCATCAGATCTCGTGAGACTTATTCGCTATCACGAGAAGAGCATGGGAAAAACCTGCCCTCATCATTCAATTACCTTTCACTGGGTTCCTCCCACAAAACGTGGGTTCAAAATGAGATTCGGCTGGGGACACAGCCAAAACGTATCAACTATTAACCTGATAATCAGTTTGTTTATCAAGAACGTGTCTTTTATTTATAGACTAGTTACTGAATTTCTTGATCTGGTCTATACACTCCATTTTGCTTTGCTCTCTAGAGTTTTACAGCCACCCAATTGGGTGCTTTTCATTGTTTTGTTATGTCAATGTTGATTTCTTGATTTTAATGTATTCTTTTGCCTTTTTCAGTTATGCTCCTTATTCCTTCTAAGTTTTATTCGCTTATCCATCTTTGCAATGTGTCCTCGAACTTACTCATAGAATGCCACTTCCAGACAGACCCTGGGTTTTCTCCCTTGGAGCTCCACCTTAACTCATGAATAACATAAAAATAGAACTTAAAGAATGACAATATGAATTAAGTGAAAGTCATATTTCTGTAATGTTTAAAAGATACCATTATTATTAAGTACTGGTGATCTACTGGATATGGAGAGTAAATGAGAAAGGGGATAAAGACTGATTTCCAAAAATCATTTCAGTAGTTAAATATATAATGCAACTAACACTGAAATATGGACTATAAGAAATGAGAGCAAGTTTTCAAGGGAAGATAATAGATTGGGGTTAAACATCTTTGTAAGAGAATGACTAGTAAACAGTTAAATATACAAGTTAAGCTCAGATTTAACTTGGGCTGCAAGATGAAAATGTATGTGTCACATACACTGAAGCCAGCCTGAAGACCACAAGTTAACATGAAGCCACCCAAGAAAATGGCCACAGGCAGACCCTCAGCAGTAACACAGTTAAGGAGGAGATGCAGGAAAGAGCTCATGGGAAAGACTGAGAAAAAGAAAATGAAGATGAAGATGGAAAACCAAGCAAAGGTGTTACAGAAGTCACAGTACAAGGGGAATAGTCAACAGTGGCAAAGCAGCTCACAGCCTCCTCCTCCTCAATGCCTCTTACATCAGTCTCCTCTTTTCCATTCCTACTGCGTCTGCCCTTTCTGAAGAGTTTATCAGACTGTCATTCTTTGTCTCTCAAATTATAAGTGTTTCCTCAGACCATCCTTCACGGTCATCAGAGTTGTCATCTGAATAAATCAGTTCATACTGTTATTTTTCCTCCCCAAATACTTAAAACCTGGAAACTTGGACAATCAAGTTCAAGCTCTTTACCTAGTGTTTAAAGTCTCCCGTGTGATTGTCCCAATCAATCCTTCTAACTTAATTGTCCCCAGAATCTCCTTTCACACTTGTACTCTATTCACAGCCGATCACTGACGTTCCTGGACTGGACAGGTACTTTTAGCCCTAACTTTGTACATATCCTAGAATTACCCTTATCCTACAATCAATCAATTTATCAAGATACTCCTTCACCTATACCAAGATTTCTCCTTCGCCCAAGCTTTAATTCATATGTTAACTCCTTATAAAGCCTTTTCAGGGCCTGCTGTTTATAAATAATTACTTGCAATGTGAACATTTTATGTAGGTATTTTCACATGTGTTTCCTTTTGTCTACAGGAAGTTTCAGACATATACATTCCTTAAAGTTAGTGACCCTGTCTTTTTTATACTGGTAGTCTTCACTTCTCTAGGCATGACTTTCCAAATTTTGGATCCTTGCCATATATATATGCAATTGATTCTGGAATTTTGAATTAGTTTGGACCAAGTTAGAAAGAGTTTTCTACAGGTATGTTTATGTTTGTGTGTGTGTGTGCGTGTGTGTGTGTGTCCATACTCACACATGCTTACAAAGGCACGTAGATCAATACTACCTTGCTCATTTTTCTCCAAAAGTACTTACAAGTTTGAAGTCATTCATCTTATCAGAACCTAAGGGGTCTCATTTTCCAGTTGTTAAATGTAACGTTTTATACGTGATGTTGAAAGCACAGATGCTAACCGAGATTCTCCTTCTACTAAAGAGAAACTGAGGCCCAGTGAGATGTCATAATTCACTCCTAATTATACATATTCCAGCTGTACACTCTGAATATTTTCCACATCACTCTGCATCATTTCTGATTTGATTCAGTTACACAGAGTTATGTATTCATGGCTTTAACAAACGCCAGGACATGGAGATGTTTAAATATAATCTAATAAAAATACATTTATGGAGTTTCCACCTAGCACTGTGTTAGGCACTTTACAAACATTATGATTAACACTCAGAATGACCTTGTGAAGTGGATGTTCTTATCCCCATGTTAGCAAGAAATTGTATCTTAAGATTAAGTAACTCACCTGCAATCACTGCTAGCAAATGACAGAGCTAAGTTTCAAGTGTGGGTCTGTCTTAGTACAAAGTCCATGCTCTTAACAATTTTAGATAAGTGTAATAGCTGACTCTTGGCTAACATATGTGATGAAAGAGTAATATTAATTTTCAAACTGATTCAAGAGAATTTCATTAGCAAAGGTTAAAAAAGAGTTTTTAAAACAAACCTGTGAAAATGATTTTTGCTTCACTCACACACTTTATCCAGACAAGCTTTTTAACCGTTTTATTGTCCATTTATCCATTCATGTACTCACAACATTTTACTGAGTACCTACTATGACCCATCCACTGTTCTAGGCATTCGTGGAATATATTCATGAACAAGAGAAGAGAGACCTTCTCCATCATAGAACTTATATTTTAACAAAGGCGAGGCAGAAATTAAACAGTAATCACAATGAATGAGCTAATTCTATAATTACATGATGCTAAATCTTATGGAAATTTTTAAAAATAAAAAAGTAGGAATTGTGGAATTGGAGAGTGTATTGGTGGGAAAGTTAAATAGTGGGTTCAGTGGAAGAGTACTCCTGGCAGAAGAAATAATAGCCAGTGCAAAGGCTTGACTACATACTGGAGGAACAGCAAGACCTGTGTGTTGGGGTGCAGTGAGCAACGGGTGAATGTTAAGAAAGGAGATCTGGGCCGGGCACGGTGGTGACTGATGCCTGTAATCCCAACACTTTGGGAAGTCAAGGCGGGTAGATCACTAGAGGTCAGAAGTTCGAGACCAGCCTGACCAACATGGCGAAACCCCATCTCTACTAAAAATACCAAAAAAATTAGCCTAGCATGGTGGTGCATGCCTATAATCCTAGTTACTCAGGGGAGGCTGAGGCATGCAAATTGTTTGAACCCAGGAGATAGTGGTTATAGTGAGCCGAGTTTGCACCATTGCACTCCAGAACTCCAGCCTGGACACAAGGAGCGAAACTCAATCAAAAAAGAAAAAAAAAGAAAGAAAGAAAAAGGAAAGAAAGGAGATCTGAGAGATGCCAAGAAAGGGTGTTTATATCTCTGCTGAACCAGAACACATGCTATATATATGCCCCTGTTTCCTGTATTGTCTTAGTCTACCACCCTTGACTTTTGCTTTTGCCCTTTTACAACTTTGGGTCCGGAAATCAATCATGTCATATAGTGGTTTTCTTACTTATATGTGGAAGCCTCATCCTTACAGCTGTCAATTACTATAGTGAAGTCCAAGTAAAATGTAAAATCTGCCCCTGTCCGATGTCAAGACCAGTGCAAAGGAGCGGATTCTGGAGTTCAGGTTAGACATTGTAGTCTATTGTCTTGGTCTCTGACCAGACTTTGTCTTGTCTCTGGGTTGATGTTAATTCTCAGGGGTAAAGTATAAATGAGTTATCTTTATTCCAGAAGCTGATGTAAAGATCTGAACCTAACAGATATTTCATTTTCTAAAATGTTTTAACAATTATTATAGAGTTCATTCTAACCCCAGTCTGAACACCTGTCAAATACTTGGTAACTGAGTAAATTACAGTAAAATCTTGAAACATAAGTTCTTAAATTCTACATTTCAAAGCTCATAAACCCTTAGTCTTGAAAGGAATAAAAAAGCTTATTTTCTGCCCTGAATTTTCACTTCAATTAAGTGCAGCTTTCTCAAACACTGAGCATCTCCACTAGATGTTAGGATTTTTTTTTTATTTAAAATTTTTTTTTTTTTTGCCTTTAACAAAGAGCATGATGATTGCTCCCTCATGAATAACTGATCATCAGAGAAAGTCTCAAATGCATTCCATTGATTAGCATCTTCAAGTGAAACACAGGTTTTAAATCCTGGCTAGGATTTCCACCTGATCATCTCTGGGAGAAAGAAAACACAAAATACCCAGAAGACAGATTTTAGGTTTATTTTCTCTTTTTGTACTTTTCATAAAGAATTTCTTTCCAAATCAATCAGCAGCCCATTGGCTGGAGCCCAGGGCTGGCTCATTGGAAATTCAAGCTTAAAATGGACAGTGGCAAGCCATCTTTTTGTGCAATATCTCAAGAAAAATAAAACAAATTCGATCATTATGAGGCCTGTGTTGCTTCACGATTGTGCTGCACTTCTTGACATCCCTGCCATTTTATGAATAACAAGAGCTCGTACTTGGCATTGACAGCTCACCTTGTCCTAACTTGAGATTAGCAGTAGTCAACCTGGACACCTGCCTAGAGGTCTTCAACAACTGATTTTTCTTTTTATTCTGGAATTAGAACAGGAAAGCACTCAGTGTTAACTAGCATATATTAGGTCCTCTTTCTGTGTCGCATTCCATGCTGGAAACTTTTTGGAACCAAATACTGAAGACTAGGAGAAGAGGGGATAGCTTCCCAAAGTATGGCCAGACATAGAGCAGAATAAATTTTCCCCAGAGGAAAAAATGGAATTAGAAATCAAGGTCTTGAAAATATTGCACCTATTTACACTGACAAAATATTCAAAGAAACAGCATGAACATTTGCTCTAGTGGAAGAGGAAAAAAATAAAATTTAATATAATCCATTTCAACTATCTGATTAAGCTAAAGTGTGAGTTGAAGTTGATTGTTTTATTTGGCACCTAAGTATGTGAAATGTTCCCCCCCCCCCGCCCTTTGCAAATTAGTAGTCATGGCAGGACCATACAGAGCATCTGGCAGGTGAGAATTTTAGCAATAATTTGATTTTACTGGACTAAGTGGTGACTGGAACAACAGAAAAAAAAAGAGGTGTGTGGATTGGGGGGTCTAAATATCACCCCAGACACCAGCAGACTAGTTAAGTGTGGGCTCACAACATTGAAGTGAAGGGATTCTAAGGCAACTTTCATAAGTGAGTGGAAAGATGTTCCTGGAATTTTCCAGCAGTGTTTGCTCACACACTGTTTTTGGTCTTTTATCATTTCTACAGAATCTAGACATCAAACTCACCATGCTAAATAAAGAGAGTAGTGTAGGACTTTGAGAAGAGTAACAGGTAGACAAGAGATATGTCTGGGGACAGAGGGCCTGACTTTAACATCCCTAAAATCATTCCTTTTACTCTAGGTGTGCCTTGTATGCTGCCCTTGACTTTGCTGCCCTCTTTTGTAGTGCGAGTCCAACGTTTTTATGTGATGTGATGGAATGAGAACTGTAACTGCTCCACTAAAAACTTTTCAGCAGTTTCCAATGGTTATTAGAATAACATCTAAATCCTTAACAACACATGACTTGTTTACAGTTCCACCCTCCCATTGTGTGTTTCAGGTATTCCAGCCATGATGAAATTGATTTTCTTTAACTGCTTTCTCTTTCTCTCTCTCTCTCTCTGTCTCTGCCTCTCTCCACGTCTCTGTCTCTCTCCACCCTATAATTTCACTCTTTTGTTTGTTGAGAGATAGGATCTTGCTCTGTTTCCCGGGCTGGAGTGTAGTAGTGTGATCCTACATCACTGCAGCCTCAAATTCCTGGACTGAAGATATCCTGCAGTCTCAGTCTCCCAAGTAGCTAGGACTACAGGCATGTACCACTGCATGCTGCTAATTCTTTAAACAAATTATTATTGGTAGAGACAGGGAGACAGGGTGTCCCTATGTTACCCAGGCTGTTCTTGAACTTCTGAACTCAAGCAATCCACCTCCTTTGACCTCTCAAAGCCCTGGGATTACAGGCATGAGCCATGGCACCCAGTCCATACTTTTACTCTTTCATTGTCTCAGACGGGAACAGATGAAATAGGAATAAAGAAATGCTAACTCACACTCAGGTCTCACTTTGGCTGATACTTACTCCAAGATGTCTTCCCTGATCCTTGCACCCCCACCACCATTGCCCTTGGCTTATCAATCACAGCTCACTGAACTTAATTGCCTTTTTCCTTTCCTTGTTGTTTATTTTGGCCTAGTGCCTAGCACAACACCTGGCTCAATGATTCACTCATTCACCACATATTTGTTTAATTGAATTATATTGACAGGGGAACAAGAGACCTTGGTGTTAATATGAACTCTGATATTATAACTTGAATTAACTTAACTTTTTGAGGCCTTAATATTATAATCTATAAATGAGAGCTTTGATTATAATCCTTCTAATATGATGCTCTGCTTTCTAAAAATATTTTCCCCAAATAAAGTAGCATATCCATAACATGGAACTGAAAGACTACGTAAGTTGATATCTCAAAAAATCATAAAATTTCGACTCGTAGTTTTAGAAAGTGTCCACATTATCGTAATAGTGATTAAGTTCTAGTTTTCATAATGATTCTATTCACATTTAATGGTCTTGCTGTATAACTCAATCAATCCTCATACAACATACAATTTATTGTATGCTTTAGTCAACTGTAGCAGGACTGTTTTCTCAATTTGAAAGTTGATTTGGTAAATCCTCCTCAGATGACTTCTGAGTTGAACTGGTGGGAAGAAAAATGAGAGGAAGAAAAAATAGACATTTTTATTGTTAAAAGAGAAGATAAATCTATCCTGGATAGAGCTGCTATTAATATTCTGAACCACATGGTCAAACAAAGTTATGTTTCCTGTACAGGATAAGAAGCTGTAGGGTAATAAACAAGACTTTCCGTGGCTTCATTTTTCCAGCTGTTTGTGGAAATACTTGACATTTAACAACATGCACTCGGCTGTTCGACAGAAAATGGAATTATCACATCTTTCCAGCAACTGTCCATAAGGCAGATCTCGTTCCACACTGCTGCCAGATGTCTTCTTGAGCCTAGAGTAGAATTCCCTGCAGAGAAAATTTCAAATGCAGTGAAAATAAAGAGTGGGGGGACATTTAAAGCAATGGCAAGAAATAGCTCTTAAATGCAGCAATTTTCTAGACTATGTCTTATTCTTATAGTGAGAATTTTTTTTAAAAAGTGTGTATTCTGACACATCAGTCATCTCTCTTATCCCCAGTCTCACAAAAGGAACAATTTGTAGCAAATAAAAGATGATATTATGTCATTGTCATACTTGCCAAGCTCATGTATTTTCTTCATTGGTAAGAAGGTTAAAAATGTAACATTCTATTGGAAGAAGCACAAAAATGAGATGTGGGGAGCTTATTTAGTGATTCATCCCCCCTCCCACTTTTTTTCTTTGCTGGAATCCTGTGACTCCCGAACAATGCTATTGCTAAGCAACAGATCAGACATTTCCTTGCAAGATGCAGGTGAATCGGACGGTGTAACGTGAGCATAGTCAGAACCCTAATGGATGCAGTTGTCCTCTGCACCTCAGGGTGAGAGGTGGGAGCAACTCTTCCCTTGTGCTGTACATTTTCCATGGTGATGGGAATTGGGCACCTATCAGGACACAACAGGCCAGGCTATCCTTAAGAGTGCAAATTTGGCCAGATGCATTAGTTTATGCCTGTAAACCCAGCACTTTAGAGGCTGAGATGGGAGGCTTGCTTGAGCTCAAGATTTCGAGGCTGCAGTGAACCATGATCACACCACTGATGGAATTATCACATATTTCCAGCAACTCTCCACAAGGCAGATCATCCCAGTCTGGGAGATGGACTGAGATCTTGTCTCATAAAGAAAAAAAATAATCTAAATTTGCCTAAGCCATTTAATGTCTTTAGGCCTCAATTCTCCAAACTGTAAAATAAGGTGGTTGTGCTGCATTCATTATTTCTCACATTTTATGTGCATCAGAATAATCTGAAGGAAATATTCCAATAATTTTTGATGTGATAGATTTTTATAGATTTTATCAAGGCATGTGTAGTTTTAAACAATCTACCCTAGTCATTCTGACACAAATCAAAGATTAGGATTGATCAGAGTAAATAGTGTGTAGAATCTTTTCTATTCTAACATTCTTTGGGGTTAAATTTTGAATTAAATGAATTCAGAATTGTTTATTGGATAAAAATTGAGCTGAAAATTCCTTAGGAGAATCCTGTCATCACTGACCCAGGAAAGCTTTGCCTGTTTCATATCTTCATTTCATTTAACTTTCTAACTATGAGAAGCAATGACATTATCTAACTTCTCAGGCCCTTGAAGCTACTTTAATTCCTTCTCTTTCATTTTCCATGTGCAATTAATACTTGTAATGGTAACAGTAGCTAAGATTTAAGTAGCACATATATTGTGCTAGGAATTCTGCTAAGTCCTTTATTTTTATTAAATAATTTAATCTTTATAACCACTCTATACAATAAGAATAATGATTAGTGCTATTTTACAGATAAGGAAAATTAGGCATAGATAGCTTAAATAATTTACTCAAGCTCCTACATATAATAGTAAACCCAGGCACTATTGCACCAATGTTCATAGTTACCACTATGCTGTTCTGAATCTAGTTTATTGGTGCAGTTTTGTTATTTGTATAATTTATAGTATCCTCTGATTTATTTTTCTCTTTTAATCACTACTACCAAATGCCTGATTTATGTTGATGCCAATTCACCATAAATAACTTCAGAATTTACTGAGCACCTTAAAATGTGAGTAGAATTGCACTCCAGTAGGTAATAATAAGGTATCTGCTTTTAAGGAACTGCATAGTATTTTTAATAAACTTGTAGGTTTTCTTACTTTGGATCTGTCTAACACCATTTCTATAAGTGACTTTGAGTACAAATTTGCCAACCAATTTCCAAATGTTTCACATTACACTTTCAGTTTCAGTAATTAAAAATATTTTATCCTCTACTTCCATTATAACTAAAGGTACAACTGCTGGTTGTCTTTTGGTGAGCTCTCATACAAAGCAATCAAGATATTACATAGAAATGTTACCTTTACATAAATGTTCTAAAACAGTCTTTTCCAAAGTCTTTGAAAGTCCTGTTAGAATTCACATTTACTAGGAAATCTTAATTCAAATTAAGCAAAATTGATTTCCAAAGCATTTCTAACTCCCAAAAGAATAGTTTAGTTGCAACTGTGATTGTGGATGTCTCTGAATACATCTGTGGAACATTCACACATAGATGATATTCAGAATTTCGTATAAGAAAACTATTAATTCTGGTCTTAGCAAGTGAATCTGGTATCATAAAAGCACTCATGTGTCAAAATTTAATTCTCAAAATGTTAGAAACATAATTCTTATGTAAATAAATAGGGATCATTTGTCAAATTTTTATTTTTATTAATGAGGGAACCAGTGATTTGAGGAAAGTGATTCAAAAAATATATGAAGAAAAGGATTTTATATAATCAATGAAATAAAAAATAATACTAATGTAAGATTCTTACATTCAATTTAAAATGTAGATTGGGCCAGGCACAGTGGCTCACACCTATAATCCCAGCACTTTGGGAGCCCGAGAAGGGTGGACCACTTGAGGTCTGGAGTTTGAGAGCAGCCTGTTCAACATGGTGAAACCCTGTCTCTACTAAAAATACAAAAATTATCCAGGCATGGTGGTGGGTGCCTGTAATCCCAGCTACTCAAGAGGCTAAGGGAGGAGAATTGCTTAAACCCTGGAGGCAGAGGTTGCAGTGAGCCAAGATCCTACCACTACATCCCAGCCTGGGCAACAGAGGGAGACTCCGTCACAAAAACAAAATAAAACAAAACAAAACAAAAAAAAGTAGACTGGTTCATTTAGATTGCAATAAAGTCATAGACTTTATCTTTCCTTGTTACAAGATATAAAGTTATCTTGATTTACTGTTGTTCTAAAAGTTAACCTCTAGGTATATGAAAATGTAAAGTATCTTGGACATAATCAGTAGCAAATATTATTTCAAACACAGACCCCAAAATAGTAAGTTGGCCCGTAGATAAAATGATGGATAATGATTTAGCATAGTATTAAACTTTTACACAAACTCTTGCTTTATTTTCAATGAATGGATAATTCGAATACATTTTTATTTCATAGAATCCATTATGCATTCAGAAATTTAACTCATTTTGGTGGGTTACAATTATTTGTAGTATTATACTTAGCATTATGGGACAGATCTTTACCCCAGAAAAAATTACTGTAGGTCACAAGTGGTTATATTAGCACAGACACTCTCACCAAATGACACTCTCAAGAGTGTCTCACCAAAAGACACTCTTAAGTCCGTGAGACCAAGAAGGAAGCTAATGTAATAGTCCATGCAGTACATGCTAGATGAGAGAATGACAGTTTCTGGTCTAGCATTTATTGTCTGGTCAATGGATAAATGCTTAATTTCCTGATAACTTAAGTCCACGATAAATGCTTGTACAGGGAAAGGCAGTGACTGGTACATAACAGTTGGTGCATGAATATTCATTGAGTAAATATGTCTAGGTGTAATTTTAAGATAAATAACGGATTGCAACACTATCTGCTATCGTCTGAACGTTTGCATCCCCCAAAAGTTCATACGTTAAAACCGAATCACCAAGACGATAGTCTTAGGAGGTAAGTCTTTGGGGAGGTGACAAATAGGCAGGCCTTTTGGGGGAGTTCTGTCCTCATGAATGAAATGAGTTCTCTTATGAAAGAGCCCCCATAGAGCTGCCTTGTTTCTGCCACCATGTGAAGACACAGCAAGAAGGCATCAATCTGTGAGGAGTCTGTTCCTCACCAGACCACAGATCTACCAGGGCCTTGATTTTGGGCTTTCTTGCCCACAGAACTGTGAGAAATAAATGCTTGCTGTTTATATCCACCCAGTTTAGGATATTTTTGTTATAGGAGCCCAGATGGACTAACACACTACTTGATAGTAAAAATAAATAAATAGAAGATTGATTGGACGACCAGTTCTTTTTAAAATATTCCAAGCCTTGAGACTATTTTTTTCTTACTGATTTTATTATCTGTCATTACTGTATCTACTAATATCTTAATGACCCCAAATGAAATGCACTAATATTTTCCTTGCCATTTATTTGTTGTCCTTGTACTTGCCATTTCTTCTGCGGGGAATGTTCTTCCCTCAGATATCTGCATGGCTCACTCACTCCTTTCAGGTTTCTGTTCACGGAAGGCATCCACAGTACTTCCTGTGACCACCTTCTCTGAGAAAACAATTTTACTCTAGGTTCTCTTTCTTCTGCTTTACTTTTCTCCATAACTACAGATATTAACATTGGTATTTAGTTATTTATTTATTTTAAATACACTTTTTCTCTTAGAGCATTTTATGTTCACAACAAAATTATGCATTAACTACAGAGTTCTCCTAAACATCCTGCTTCCCCCACCACACACATAGACTTTCCCACTATCAACATCCACCCCTAGAAATGGTACATCTATTAAAAATCAATGAACCTACATTGACAAATCACTATTATCACCCAAAGTCCTTAGCTCACCTTAGTTCACTGTTGGTGTTGTACTGTGGGTGTTGGCAAATGTGTAATGGTATGTATTTACCATTATAGTATCATACAGTTTTACTGCCTGAAAATTCCTCTGTTTCTGCCTAATCACCCCTCCCCTCATCCACAGAAACCACTAATCTTTTTATAGTTGTGGTAGTCAAAAGAAACCTCCAGAATGCTTATCAGATACTCTGAAGGAATGGTAAAATCTTTAGAATATAGAAACTGTATTGCATACAAGCCTCTAACTTCCAAACACCTAATTAAAATGTTTCTGTCATAGAAGGGTTATAAGACTTGCTGATTGATCAATTGATTGATTGATTTTAGGAAGTGGAAAAAAAGAAGGATCTGTACACAGTGGTCAGAATAGCATAGAAAAGCGGTGATAATTATTTTAGCAGCAATTATTTATTTTCTTATTGTATAGTGTTTTGTTTAATTTACCCAATTCTTGTTGCTTTTGAATGGGATGGGACTAAATCCATATGATGAGTGATAGGCTATGTGTTCAGAGGATTCCAATGAGAATTTGCTCTAATGTCAGGAAATGACTTAAACATCTGATCTGTACGATCTGTACACACCTGCAGCGTCAAGCGTGTCTGAGTTGCTTCTCTTAATGTTTCCAGGAAACTAACTACCATGCCAAGTACATGACTTGTTGCCTGGCAACCTCAGGACCCAGCTTTCACTACATTTTGTAAGCACTTCTCTATTGCAGGTTTATGTTATTTTGGGAACTCACCTCAGAACACTATGACCTGGTGTCCACAATCAAACAAAGTCAAAGATGGAGAAAAATTTCTAGAAAATTTATAAAATAATGTTATTGCTATAATTACCCCAAATTTTTTGAAATAAAAATTGTCAGATTTGGATGCACTTTAGCATAATCAAAGTCATGACTATTTAATGGGTGTACAGAATCCACTTCTTTTCTAAGTTGAACTAGAGTGATAATTTCTAAGTTGTGGTTCAGAGACAACAGCATATTGTAGGAGCTAGAAACTTGCCTCTTTCAGTAGGTAGGGCCACTTGACCCTCAACTGTATGATAAATCTAACTGTTGCTATCAATTTTGCAATATGTACATGAATAAACAGTATGTTAAGCTCTTCACATAAATTAATATATTTAATCATCACGAAGACCACATGAGGTAGAGCATTTTTTTTTCTTTTTTGCAGCACACATGATACAAACCTGTCTGTACAGAAACATTAAGTTCAATAGTTTTCCTTTATCTATGACTTTGCTTTTCATGGGTTTGCTTTTCATGGTTTCAGTTACTTGCTTTCAATTGCAGTTTGGAAATATTCAATAGAAAATTCCAAAAATAAACAATTCGTAAGTTTTAAATTGTGAGCCATTGTGAGTACTGTGATGATATCTTGCTCTGTTCTTTTCCATCCAAAGGATGTATCTCATTCCTTTGTCCGCAGTGTGTATTAAGTGCTTAGTTAAGATGGAAACGGCATTAAATTTGTGGGTGGAAGACGTGAACAGAAATGTGTTACAATCTGTGGTTTCAGGCATCTACTGAGGGTCTTGGAATGTATCCTCAGTGAATAAAGGGCAATGCTCTAATTTATAGAAATTTCATAAAGTCACATTAATGGTTAAGCTAGGATTTGGACTCATGCAGTTTGACTCTAGCTTTTGTTTTCTTAAGGCTCCAGTGCCAATTCTGACCTCAACAGGAATATAAGAAATTATAAGCTAACACATCAATGGCTTCAATGAATTTAGTTGTTTCTAGGCAAGCTCTAAACTTATGGTCTTACTCAGACAATTAGATCTTGCATTATTCCTGAGCCCTAATGCCCCCTCCTAGGAACAGTCCATTTACCAAATCCTGATCCTCCCCAATAAGAAGGATACATTTCTGCCCAGTAACTTTACAACTTAGGAAAGGAGCATTATTTTTGAAGGTTTACTCATTTACTCAGTTTACTGGTTAGTCAACTATTATTTGCCAGCAATACACTTTGTGCTAGGAATACAAAAGATAATAATTCCAAGAGGCATGATTCTCGAAAATTGAAACATGATCTTTGGTTTCTTCATGATTTTGTGATTTAACCTTGTTTCTCCATTGATAAAATCACAACAGTAATAGAGCTGCTAGCTAATGAGTTGTTAATGAGGTTTAAATGAGATAATGCAGGCAAAGTACATAACGCCTGGCAAAGGGTAATTACTCAGCAGAAAAGTACATGGTTTCAGGCATTAGTAGCACAAGGTTCAGTTGGAGCCCAAAATTCACAGAATATCACACTCCTATGAGTTAAAGGCAATAATAAAAATATGCACAAATGGTAAGAGAATAGTTTGATGACATCCGAAAGGAAGGGAACAGAACGGACACCACAAGCAACAGCTGGGAGATGAACAAATATTTATTGAGTGCCCACTATGTGCTGGGTATTGTTCTAGGTGAGAGGAATGCAACAGTGACCAAAAAAGTTCCTGTTCCCATAAAATTATATTGTAATAGGAGAAACAGATATAGACAAATACATGCTATGTTAAAAAAAAATACATATGCTATTTAAAATTAGAAAAGTGTTGTGAAGCTATTTGAATGAAAATTAAACCTGCAAGAAGGAGCAGGCCTTGCAGATAGATGCGGTTGAGGAAAGACCAGCTTTATGTGGAAGGGAGGAATAAATGCATGGGCTCTGAATCAGAAGCATGCGACAAGGAAGCTAATATGTTTGAAGACAGTGAGCTAGTAGGAGACTGGCAGAAGACGTAGCTAGAAAGCTGGCAGCGGCATTGATCATGGAGGAGTGTGCAAGCCACGTAAGAATTTGGGTGAGGTGTATTAGGAATGTGAGACAAACTGTCTACATACTTATGTTATTTATTAAGGTCTATAAATTAGCTCATTTAAGTATTATCAAAACTCATTTATTCTCATAGAATCACAGACTATTAAATATGAAAAGGACATTCACATTATCCATTTTGGCTGTAAATCTCATACTTGATTCTCTCATACAATGTCAAAACAACAGCAACCACAATAATGACTTAAGTGTTTAGTGAGTGCTTACATGTTAATTATTGTACAAACAATGTTATACACTCTTTTCATTTTAGTGTCAGAAACAGATGATAAAAATAAGTCTCACAGAATCAAAGTGGCATCACTTCCAGAGAACCATCCAGCTCTGCTTGAATAATGCCAAAGTGGGGAAACTTACCATGTTAGGACAAGGTTGACAATGAGCATATGTGATTTTTCTTTGTGCTGATATGAGTCATTTTGCTTTCTGTCTTTCTCATCTACCCCTCCTTTATTTTGTTTTGTAAACTTCTTTTAAGTGTGTGTGTGTGTGTGTGTGTGTGTGTGTGTGCATTTTCTTCCCCAAATAGGTGTGACTAGCATGGTCACTAGGGTAGTTTGAGTAGGAAGAGGATTTCCACAATGAAATTAGGGAGACTGACAATATCATAAAAGCCCTCACAAGGTCAATTTTAAATGTTCCAAGGTTAAGTGTCAATTGCTAAGTCGTAAGCTCAGAAACCTCAGGACATGCCTTGTTCAATCAGAGGCAGACTTATATTAGCCAAGGTCATAAGTACTGAAGTACAAGATCAGTAAATCCATTTATTATTGTGGAATAAGAATTATGAATGCTAAAGAGACTGGAAACTTGAGCTCTTCATCCAATGTGTTATTGTCCTGTGAGTATACAAAATATAAATGTAGAGTATAATGAGAAGATTGCATGGAACCAGAACAAAATAGTTAGATCATTTAAATTTCTACTGATACCAAGCTAAGACTCTTGCTATCAATAATACATGTAGGATGATGAGTCCTTAGGCTGACCAGCCCACCAGACAGTGCTCAGATGAGCCCTGTGAATATTTCCCAAGTGTTTCTTCGTTGTTCATGGTTTTGTGGTTGAATTACCTTCCTTATTTTTTTAAATGTAGCACAACAATAAACAGAGATCCCGTATGGACCATTTCTTACATGGTAATGCTTTGCAGATACCACAGTCTAGCAAGAGTAATTAAAAAACAATTCTAGCCTTTACTTGTAGCTTTCAGTGAACATTAATGAGGATCCAATTCTTAACCCACAGCAGGAATGCACAAATGAAATTCCTCTTCAACTGCACTTCAATTCCCTCACAAACTGCAGGTGCTTTGAGCCTCCCATTATGTAATTACTTTCAGCTCTCTCCATGAAAAACCCCAAGATATCCTGCCTGTAAGGAATTTATGCTTTCCTCCTTCCCTAGCCTTCTGCTGGACCCCCACTCCCTGATGGTGGCTATTTACATTTATAGTACCACTCATCAGCTATGTTAAGTTGCTGTTAGAGGGTTGGAAGGCCTGGCAGCCACCATGTCTGAGTCTCCCTCTATCTGCAACAGTAAAGTTCACAGAGTGCCTTGGGAATGCATTTCTTCTCACTCTCAGCCTGATTTTCTCAGGTGAAATTCTAATAGGGAATTCTCAAAGATGAGTTCTGATCAATAAAATTCTCCATCTTGTTATATCTATATATATAGTATCACAATAAGATACCTGAGGATCAGGTCAAGGTCTCTTCAAGGTGACCTTGTTCATCTCTTCTCTGAACCATTATCAGGAGATAATATAATCCCAATATCTAAGGAAGATATTATTTTGTTCATGTTCAAGTTATTGAGCAACATTTTACAATAGCTCCTGGACCTTAGTACTTCATGATTATCCAGAGTTCGTTGATATTTTCACAACATCCATGTCCTTTTCTTGCTCAGGGTCCACCTTAGTTGTATCTTCATTAAAGTAGCAAAAAGAGTAACTTTAATTCATAACTGCCTGAAATATTTGTTGAAAGAACTGAGGTAGCCTGTAAGTGAGTTCTATAACCTTTTATTTAGATCCTATCTAGTCACCTATCGACATGCTTTTGGAAAAAAGCAAATCATACCAGTTTGGTATCATGCAACAGGATACTGAGAGACCACATACACTCTATAGGCAATGATTCACACATTGGAACTATTTTCATGGAAAATACTTAATGTATCAAGATTTTTGTAGAAATTATGTCAAAGTATGGTGTTTGGAATTATTTTAAAATGTTATTTGACCTCACCATTGAGGAGTTCTGGGTTTCTGATCTCTCTTCTCACCCAGTTCATACATAATGTCACATTATTTAAGTCTTCAACCTACTTTTTATGATATCAATATCAAACCGCTTTGACTAATACATCTTAGAGCACATTTTCTGTTGTTTTTCTCTCCTTTCTTATTTCTGACCTTGGACTTCATCTTCTTTTAATCACCTGCTATTGCTAAATGGTACTTAATACAAAGCACTATTTTACCAGCTTTATATTTTTATCTCCCACTTCAGTGATTTGTCAAATGCTACCTCTGTTTATGCTGTCTTTCTCCCACCCTTTGTGTATATGGATCTAGCTTAGCCTCCAGAAACCTTGAACTCTGTATAAAACTCTATGGCCAATCACCCACCAAATTATGCCTAGTAACACCAAGGGGATATAAAAGGAAACTTTAAATAAAAGTACATTTTGTTTATGTAAATAAGAACATTTTTACCTGGTAAATTGTGTACACAATTGGACATTTAGCCCGCTCATAACTAAGAAAAAAAGAGTTATTGTTTGTGGCCCACAGAATGAAATAAAAATCATGCCTACTACATTAAGCTTCCAAAGTTCTTTTATCCATACGCCTTTAACTGGTTGTAGTTCCAGTGGAACCTCAGAATTTGTAGAGTAATCAGAGATCATCTTGTGAAATTCTTTGCTTATGTATAAAGTTCCACTTAAAAATTCCCAACAAACAAATGTCTATCTTTTTCTAGACCCTTCTCATGTAGTTTTGATATCTGAAGAGCCAATTTTACACTCAGGAAAATCGTAATCACATTAATATAGATATTAATTTAAAAGAATGATTGCTGGGAAAGCAATAGTTTTCATCACACATAATTCCCACAAACTAATACACATTATTCTTATTGTACAATGGAGGCATCAGAGAGGTTGGAGATAAATTTCATTAGTCTGAACATGAAATATGAGTCTTAGGAAAGGTAAGATAGCATTCATTATTTAAAACCAGTAGCCTCAGACAATACCCCAAACTGCCTATTACATAGGTAGCTGAAAATACCAGTTTATATGAGTAATCGATATTTTTGCCATTAGCTCTAATTGTGATCCAAATTGGCCTGTCAGTTCTAAACCCTGAATTGCTATCCTAACATCATGGAATTCTTTGGCAAACTAGAAATAACCAGATATGATTATTATTTTCCCAAATAAAAGGGTTTCAAATACTGGAGTAATGGATTTCAGCTAAAAAGATAAGAGTACAACTGTCAAAGACGGAGTATGACAATTTTATGACTGAGATGCTCCTATACACACACACATACAGATGCACGTGCACACACACAATTTCCCCACAGTTAAAAATATTACGTCAAAGCCAGCTTTGGCACTACAAAAGTTCAATTTGAAGAGCACATGGGCAAGGGAGAAGTTGCTTTAACAATCTGAGCTTGCTTTCTCAGAGAAATGGGGCCGTGGTTAAGGCTCCGACTTCTCTTCCTTGGGAAAGGGCCTGCTTCCCAACTTCTAAATGGCTGTTTGAATCCTGGGGTATTGGTACGGAGGCCCATGATCCAGCTGCTGTATGGTCTCTGGGCTGTCTTGCAGAGAAATTATGACCTACAACATCAGAGGAATGATGTGAACTCAACTCAAGATTTGCATAAACTGAACATTAGCAAGTCCTAATATTTAAAGTGGGATAACTAAGTAAAACTCTCTCCAAGCTGTCTGACAGCCTTATGAATATGCAGATAGGAAACCAAAGACTGACTTCCAGTTGTCTGTAGTAAATACATCCGCCGAAATGTGCAGCCAAAGCGGGGGATTTAAGTCTACACAGTGTTTTCTTCTAAGTACAACACTTAGAGGCAAGTTTTATTATAATGCACAGAATCTATTGAGCATTCAAATCAGTTGATAGCATTTTTAAATCACAGTTATTTTGGCATTTCTTATTGAAAGCAATAGAAGAGCATCCAGAAGTAATAAATTTGTTTGTGAAAAGCAGCCTCGCTCGTGGTGGTTGTACATTGTAACTAGGACAAAATCATGCAATAAATTTACAGATGTATTGCCTTTATTGTTAGCAATGGCCAGCTTTTTCCTGTTTATTTTAAGCATGTTTACACATAGAATTGCTTATGTTTTAATCATTACTGCATGGGCAACTTTAACCAAACTATTTCTGCTACAAGACAAGGCTCCGGCTATTTTAATGGGTGACATGCCTTCACAAACCTTGGATTTGCAGCAGGTACTTAGTTCAAAAATGTTTTGACATATTCCAGGAAATCATTAGTTTTAAATGCATAATTCTGTCTGAATAACTCTCTCAATTGCTCTCTACTCCCTAAGTGTGTGTGGTGAATGGCAGGGAAGAGGTGTCTCAGTTACTCCTGACAAAGTAGATTGGACATTTATTTAAAATATGTGTTTTTTATTTATTAATGGTGGATGGGAAGCTCATTCTAAGGTGTCCTTAGTCTCCTGTTTAATAAGTTTGACTATCATATCTATAATCATCTTTCTGTTCAGGAGGCATTTAATTCCCTATCTTCTCACTCAATGCTGGGATAGCTAAGTAATTATACTTTATTTGTTCTACAATTTGAGTAAACCATGTGGAATTTTCCTTCCTCTATATTTAAAACATGGAACAAAATTGAAGATTTAATATGAAACAAAGGAAGAAATCTGTTTCTAAGGGGATAAAACAAGAATAGAGGTTTCGCATATTTTTAGTTATAGGAAAGAGTGAGTACTTAGGCAGTTTAGCACTGTGTTTCTACAAGAGAAAAGAAAAAAATAATAAAGTGAAGAGATGCTTGAATTCATAGGAGCCCTTGTGGCTTGCATAGTTGAGGCCAGTCTTGTTTTATAGTGATTTAATTCCAGAAGTGAGGACATTGTAGAATGCAGCCAGGGGACAGAGCTTACAAGACAGTCTGTAATCATTTCCTTGATGGAAATTTAAAAGTTCTCTCTTCCCACTCTTCAACTTTCATCTCTGTATCTTTTTCCTTTCCAGGATGCAGCAACATTGGTAACAACTTAAGCAAGTAACAGAATGGTAGCTCAGTGTGAGCAAAAAATAAATGGGAGTCCAGAGGGGAAAACATTTCCCTAACTGGGTACTCCAATCTTTCATTGCTGGCTTGAGAAATAATCTTTGATTGCATCTCCAAGGCTACAGAAGTCACCAACTGTGCTTAGTACATTGTTCTGCTGCCTGGTAATTAGCCACATCTTAGCCAAGGATGATTAACCTGGATTATCACTCCTCTTCATCAAGAACTGTGCTCTTGTCCTCAGCTTTCTCTACTCAACTCCCAGCCTAAGCCATTCATTGTTGGTTTTATTACCCTATCCTGCCACTCAAGATGGAAGCCTTAAGAAGCTTCCTTTGTGCTCACCTCTTGCTCACTCCACCCTACCTGCATATTTCATATCCTATTGATTCTGCTTCCTAAACATTCTTGAATATGTTTCAGTTTCTCGATGTTGCCCCCTCTTTCTCTCTAAACCTCCATACACACTTTTTCCTCCTCTTGGAGCCACCACTTCATCCCTGTACCGTATGTCTCCTATACACCTCCCCACACAAACTCCTCACATGCTTTCACATTTAGGCAAACCTCCTCTTCCTTCAGACCCAAGTTTAAGATGACTCTCACAACAGGAAGTGCAGAGGTCAAGTCGGGAGCTAGACTAACTGGCTCCATAGTTTGCACCTTCACTTATTAGCTATGTGTCCTGTAACACAGCTTTGACATTTCTTTGCCTTAATTTCCTTCTGTTCAAAATGGGGATAATAAGAACAGCAACATTAATGAATTGTTATGAATGTTAATGAGCCTGTTCCTTCCTACTCAATAAGTGATCCCCAGAACAGTACCAGTGGTACCAGCTGGAAGCTTATGGAGATGCAGAATGAAGGATCTACCCATATATTTGCTGTACCAGAATCTGCATTTAAACAAGATTCTCAGGTGATACATACACATGTTAAAGTTAATTTTGTGTGTGTGTGTGTGTGTGTGTGTGTGTATTTTTTTAGTAGAGACAGGGTTTCACCATGTTAGCCAGGATGGTCTCCATCTCCTGACCTCGTGATCCGCTTATCTTGGCCTCCCAAAGTGCTGGGATTACAGGCATGAGCCACCGCACCTGGCCTACACATGTTAAAGTTGAAAGAGGAGTAAACTAATGAATATGAGGAGTTTAGTGCAAAGCCTGGTGTAATTTAATATAAGTGATTATCATTATCATTTTCATTATTTTTATTCCCAGTTCCTAACCTATCCTATGGTTCCCCCCCATCTTTTTTTTTTCTTTCTTTCTTTTTTTTTTTTTTTTTTTTGAGTCAGACTCTTGCTCTATCACCCAGGCTGGAGTGCAGCCGCTGATCGTGGCTCACTGCAACCTCCATCTCCTGGTTCCAAGCGATTCTCTTGCCTCAGTCTCCCAAATAGCTGGGACTACAGATGCCCAGATAATTTTTGTATTTTTAGTAGAGACGGGGTTTCGCCATGTTGGCCAGGCTTGTCTCAAACTCCTGACCTCAAGTGATCCGTCCGCCTTGGCCTATCAAAGTGTTAGGATTACAGGCATGAGCCACTATGCCTGGCCCGATGTTTCCTATTGTATTCTTTTATCAGCCCTGTACTTGTAGTTTTATTATATGCATTACATACTACAGTTAATGTTCATAAAATGTTTCTGCTGTTAGGCTATATGCTCTGTGTCAGTGTTCGTCTTTTGACTGTCATATTTCTAGAACCTCGAGTAGGGACTGGTAAATACAAAGTGCTCAAGAAATCTTAGCCAAGTAAGTAAGTCCCACATTTGGATTCTTCTGTACTCAATGATGGGTCCTTATCCAAGTTAACTTTTTTTTTTTTTTTTTTTTTTTTGGCATAGGCTATGTAAATATCTGCGTAGCCAGGGTTTTTGCTTTAAGTTTCTGTCTACTTCAGTATATTCTGGTTAGTTCCATTCATGAAGGGATAGAAAATTAGACATTTTTCCTCCTTGTTAGACACTTGAGCATCATAGTCCCATGAACATCAGCAATGCTAGAAGACAGGAGAAGTATCTTACACAACAGAGGCAAGTTATGTTGCTAGAAGGAAATGAGAGAAATCTACCCCTTGACCTTACCTACATGACTGATAAGCCTACTCTATGGGCTATGGACTGAGTTCCAAAGAGTAGATGACAATAGGAGCAGGCATGCTGGGCAGAGACTGCTGAGACAAAGAAAGGAGTGCATCTAAGGAAAGTATGCCTGATGCTGCCAGCACAGAGTCTAGCAGAGTGAAAGGTCTGCTTAAAATGTTCATCGTGATTCTGGGGACCTAGAAGGCTTCAGGCTGCACCTGCTCCTGATAGTTCTCTAGGCTTTCTAACTGCTCAAGCAGCTAAATTAGAAGCGATGACCAAGAGATGGTGGGCAGCAAACTCACTATCACCAAGCATGATCAGCCTTGTAGGATGGTAACTCCACCTCCCACCAGGGTTTTCTGTAGAATGTGAGGAGGAGGAGAAAGGGTGAGGGAAAGTAAGCCACACACCCATCTGCCAACAGGGGCTCAGGGCTGGATGCTCCTTCTGAGTTCCTTGAACGGGCAGTGACGAAGGCTAATAGGATATAAATAGGATTGAATATTTACCCTCAAAGTAGGTGTCATTGAAATGGATTGCAACACTAATCACCAGATGAACTAGTTGTCTTAATGAATGCCTATTATTATAGGCAGCACTAAGATTACTTTCTACTGTTTCCTCCCTCTATCCGATACTTTTTGCCCTAGATTGTGGAAGAGTAGGGAATTAACAAAAGTGATGACAATTATTTTTAAAAATCAGAAGTATCTCTTGTTTGTACCTCTCGCTGTTGAGGATCTTCAATTCAATCTATAATAAAATTATGAAAGGAAGTGCATGGAAGATCAGTTCCTTTTCCTAATTTAATCTAACACCTTTCTGCTGCCTTCTGACTGTTGGAAATAGATTAGATTTTCATAATGCATGGCATTTATAGTCATTGTAGGGGAAGGTTTGGGGGATCTCTTCTCTAATATTTTTATCAGAAGGTGATTTAATTCTTCATGAGTCTTGATATATCTTTGATTTCTACTTTCCCTCCCCCATAAAACTGATGGACTAGTACTGTATCGTAATCACAATCCATTATATTAATAACTCTTTCATCTGAAGCGCTACCCTAGTCATCACTACATTTAATCCTCACAACCTCTCTTTAGGACTGTTATTTCATTTCCACTTTCTTAAAGGAAATTGGGCCTCAGAAGGTTCTATAAAGTTTCCCCAGCTAGTCTGTCCAAGAAAACTAGAAACCAGTTTTGGGCACTTGGGGAAATCATGACCTGTAGATAATACTGAAAATTGAAATGCAACTGTGACTGACATGATGTCTGGGAATGCCGTGTGTATACAAGGGAACAGGTTCTCCAGACTCCTTGCATCATTTAGGGCCATGAACTTGATGGCACCAGGGGAATGTGGAGAAACTGATGATACCACATGAAGTCTACACCAAATATCATCCTTGAGAGTCTTTAGTTTTTTTTTAATTTTTAATTTTTTTTCTCACCAACAAATCATGCACAGAATTCAGAGGAGATTTCCAAGGCCCTGGAGGATTGAGAGTACACAAAAAAGAAGGCAACCTGGACTCTTGATTTCCTGTTTAAAGAAGAGCTTCTCAGGAGATCCCCTTGACCACACACATATTCACTGGAGTATGAGTGAGTCAGGAGATATGTATATAAATATATATATATGTGTGTGTGTGTGTGTGTGTGTGTGTGTATATATATTTTATTAAACCACTGAGATTTTAGGGTTATTTATTACAGAAGTCAGAAAACTTATGATGAATACAGATATCGAACCCAAAGTAATTATATCTATGAATTACTCTCACAGGGGAGAATTCTAGTTTTCTCCCTTGTTTAAATTGTTAGTCCTTGATTTATTGAAATGCCTTTCCTACAATATAGAACGAGATAATGAACTCTGAACGATAATTTATTGAGTCCAAATCGTGCTTGTGATTTTTTTTTTCCTCATTCAAAAAATCCGTTTGAGTAAAGGGCAACAGAAAAACACTTCTTTGGTTGCAGGAAGAAGTACATAATTTAGTTGTACTTAAGTAGGGAGGTGAATCTAGGGTTTTTTTTCCAAGCCTGGAAAATAGAACAGAAATTTAACAGGAAGGTATGGCACTGATATATGAGTTATAAATACAAAAGGCAGAAATTAATTATGTCTGAGATGTTCCTGGAAAGCTGTTAATCCATTGTTTTTCACTCGTTGTCAGAGCAACCACTAGAGATGAGTGGACTGTCAGTAATAATCAGAGTCAGGTCATTAACTCTTAAAAGTGACAAATGTAAAATCTCCAAATTGAAAGAAAGGAAAAAAAGAAAAAACTCTTAGGTGCTGAGGCTTCAGGTCTCAGTGACAGAAGGCAGCTGGCAACGTGTTATTTGATGTAAGCCCAGGTCACTTCTTTTTTCTCAGGAGCCATGCTGGACAAGAACTGTATTGTAAATTTGATGTCTCACCTGCCATGGAAGTTGAGTTGTGGTCTTATGATCATGAAAACTAGCATTAATAGCTTCATTAAAAATAAACATGTCTGGCCGGGCGCAGTGGCTCACACCTGTAATCCCAGCACTTTTGGAGGCCGAGGTGGGCAGATCATTTGAGATCAAGAGTTAGAGACCAGCCTGGTCAGCATGGTGAAACCACGTCTCTACTAAAAATACAAAAAAATTAGACTGGCGTGGTGGTGCATGCCTGTAATCTCAGCTACTCAGAAGGCTGAGGCAGGAGAATCACTTGACTAGGGAAGCAGAGGTTGCAGTGAGTCGAGATGGCGCACTGCACTCCAGCTTGGGCGACAGAGCGAGACTCCCTCTCAAAAACAAAGAGAAAGAAACAAAAATAATAAATATGTCTAACCAGACCCTAAAGTTCTTTTTTTTCAATTATGATTTTTAAAGCTAAAGGATTTTAGTAGAGTAGCCAATGAGAAACAAGGCCAAAATAGAGAGCAGATAGAGGAACAGAGGAAACACAGGGGGAAAAGCAAAGCTTTTAGGAGAAAGGGGTGTTCAAAAATCTAGTGCAATAGAGTGCTGCAGTCCAAGAGAAGAAAGAAAGAGGGCAGTATTGCAGGAACAGATAAAACAGATGGAAGCGGACTTACGGAAGATATTCAGCCACATTCTTGTTAGAAAATACTATTAAGTAACATAGATTTAAAGAAAATTTACTGAAAAGATCTGAGTACTATCACTTTAAACTTATATAAAAACATTGATAAAAAGAATTTTCACAATGTCATGTAATGCAGTGTGGTGATTACATTCATGACAATTAGACTACAAAGGTATTATATGTATTAGATAATAGCTGTAATTAATATATTATATAAAGTATATGTTATATATCATACAGTATGTTTTATATATAGCATAGCTATACCTATAATAAGCAAGCCTATAATATACAATACCTATATTTTTATAATAGCTATAATATATTTATAATATATAATATAATATGTGTGCATTGTACAGATTTGATATATTGATAATGTCAATATGTCAAATATATTTTATATGCAATATATAATAATACATTGATCTAATTATACAATAGGTATAACATTATATTATTACACATTAATATATGATATGTATGATATATTATAATGTATATGTATAATTATATAATACATCGTGTATTTATTTATTAATATTATACATGATATACATAATTACATTATGTATTATATTATACATAATATAATAGATATAATAATATGTTATACATAAGATAATAGGTAGAATAATATAACTATTGTATAATTAGATCATTATAATTATATATAACATAAAATATATAATATATGTGTATTTAACATATTTTGTATATTTTATAATGTATAATACATGCAATATATATTTTAATACATACTCTAGGTAGATATAAATCTATATAGGTATACTATATATTGTATATATAAAATACATACAATGTTTATGTTATATATGTTAAATACTATAGGCCATGTGTATATAATTTATAACACCTATAATATATATAAAACAAGTGAGTACCCTGGGTTTGGTGAGTTTAATTTCTCACCAAATTCACACACCAATCTATAGAATTTGGATTCTAACTTAGATATATAACTCTAAATTTGATAGTCTGTCTACCATAACATTCTACAAAGAGAGTTGGCCGAGTTTACCTTCCGTTATTCGGTTATTGAAACTACTGGTTTTTAGTTTAATTTTCTGTTAGAGCCCTGAGGCAAGTGGCGCCGAACTTCAAGAATGAACATTTTCACTATTATAAATGCCTAGAGTTATTTCACCCTAACAGTAACCTGGGAACAAAGCCAGCTTCTTTTGCCTTAGTTCAGTGTCTCTGAAGTTTGCTTAGCACTAGATCACCTGCGAAATTGATCCTGCATTACCAGTACCAGTGCTATTCCCATAAACCCCATGAAAGGGATCTGGGAATGTAGATATTAAACAAACACACCAGGTGATTTTTGTGATCAAGGAGCTTTAAGAAATATTTATACCAATCAAACCCTTGCCCTTCTGAGAATCTACAAATGTTCAAGAACAATTCATAGATAATATGTTTTTAATTGTATTCTAATTAAGACTGGGATTTCTAACTTGAAATGACTAGAGATTAAAACATTTTTTATTTCATGAGATGAATCAGAAATTAAGACCCCTTAGAAAAATATAAAATTCATATACAACCTACAATTCTCTTTATTAACAATGTTTTATGATGCTCACCTTCAATCTCTCTCTCTTTTTACTTTTTATTTTTTATTAAGAGATGTTGGCATCTCTTAACATCTTTACTTTCACTTGAATCTCATTTCTCCTTGTATGTTCTTCAAATGAAACAGAAGTACCCTGAGGTCTCAGACTAAATTCACTTTGTATGAACAAAGCTTCACCTGTCTTGACTGCTTACTTAATATGATAATTTATTTTAAGAATGTTAATATTGATCTTTTAATAAAGTGCATCATGAGGAATGTTTCTCTTTGGCACAAAGCATGAACTGGAGTGGTTAGGACTATTATTTGTGCTAAGTGTCATGATTGCTATACTGCATGTAGCCCCCTGACTCTGAGGTCGCCATGGCAGTGCCACATCTCTTCTACAGTTTCGGAATACCTAGAAAATATTTGAAGTACTGTCTCCAACAATCTGACCTGGTCATGTCGTTAAAAATCTGTGTTTTTTTTTTTCGTTTTCTATGGATAGGGGATAAAGCAGCATGGACTTGGATTATTTGTTCTATTTTAACCATTTCATGGAGGTCCACTTGAACTGGAAATTCTCACTAAACATTGCCCATAGGTGCTTGGAAACTGGATTTCAGCAAAACAACATAAAATATAACTTCAACCCTTCTAATATTAAATGTTGAAAGAAATATGAGCTATATCTACATTTAAGACAGATTAATCAAAATGAATAAGGTAATGATTTGCCCAATTTTTTATGAACTCGGGAGTGAGGCCGGTTGTAGTGTAGTAGGTTAAATGGAGGAATAAATGTTTGCAATCAGAGATCATCAGAAGCAACTCCTACCACCACAGTTAAAAACAATCACAAATAGGGTGGGTTTGCTGAGCGCTTTCCTGATGCATTGTTTACTGTCATACATTTTTATGATTACCATAGACTTGATGAATTTGTATTTGACAATCATTTGTATTCATTCATTTTCCAACCCACTTATTCCAGTTTAGGGTAGCAGTTAGCCTGAGCCCATATTGGCAGTTCAGGGAACCAGGCGGGAACTGGCTGGGGACAGGATACCATCCCATCATAGGATGCATCCACACACACCCACACACTCACTCAGACTGGAACATGTAGATGCGCCCATTTACCTCATGCACACAGCTTTGGAATGTGTGAGGAAATCTGAGTACCCGGAGAAAACTCACACAGACATGAGAAGGTGCAAACTCTACACAGGTAACGGCCCTGAATAAAAATCAACTCTTTTTTCATCAACCTTATAAGGAAACAACGTTGAACATGTTTTTTTGAGGATCTGCTGTACAGTCAACTGCATACTTCACTATGTATAATTTGGTAAGATTTGACATATTTGTATTTATAAAATCGTTAACCACAATCAAGGTAACACACATTTCCATCACCCCTAAATGTTTCCTTATGCCTTTTATAATCTACTATTTCCTCCACCTCCATTTCTAAAAAAACGCTAATCTGCTTTCTTTCACTATAGACTGGTTTGCATTTTATAGAATTATTCATTGTTTCTTTTTTTTTTTTCTTGCATCTTCTTTCATTTAGGATAATAATTTTAAGAGTAATCCAAGGTGTCAGCTGGCCCAGATTCTTATGTGGAGCTCTGGGGGATAATCCACTTCCATGCTTATTAAGGTTGGCAGAATTAGGTTCCACCCAACCATAGGGCGGAGATTCCCTTGTCTGTTAGAGGGGCATTGTTCTCAGGTTCTGAAGACCATTCACATTCCTTGCCTCATAAACCACTTGATCCAGACTCAAAACCAGCAATGGAATGAGAAGTCAAATCTCTCTGACCTCATCCACCCTGCCTCTCCCTCTGCACTTCTGTTATGTTTGCGGCCAAAGAAAGTTTTCGGAGTTTTTTTGTTTTGTTTTGTTTTGTGTTTTTGAGACAGAGCCTCGCTCTGTCACCCAGGCTGGAGTGCAGTGGCGCGATCTCGGTTCACTGCAACCTCTGCCTCCCGGGTTCAAACAATTCTTCTGCCTCAGCCTCTTGAGTTGCTGGGACAACAGGCACACGCTGCCATGCCCAGCTAATTTTTTGTATTTTAGTAGAGACGGGGTCTCACCACGTTGCCCAGACTAGTCAAGTTCTCGGTTTCTAAAGACTCATGTGATTAGGCTGGATCCATCCAGATAATCCAGGATAGTCTGTTTATCTTACAGTTTGTAACATTAGTATGAAATCCCTTTGTCAATGCTAGGTAGAATTCACAAGTTCCAAGGGATGGGGGTAAATATTTTGGGGAGGCCATTCTTCTGCCTATCACATCTTCCTTCAGCTGTTTCAGTCACAACCAAATTCTCATGTTCATTAGACTGGATCTACCCTAATAAAGTCGAAATCTCTCCCTCCTTCTCCTTGGAAATTCCATTGTGCCATCTGGTTTCTTTGGTGAGATATTATCAATAGGCTCCATTGACTCGAAATTTCCCTGAATGACTTCTATATTCTCTTGCCTTAAATGAATATGGCTATCACCTGAGTAAACTGCTGCTTCTGCTATGTTCTTGAAGGAGTCAATTTATTTTTGCCCATACAGAAGCACCCCTGGCCAAAATGTAATGTCAGGCTACCTAGCTCCATATTGCCAATTACAAGCCACTTTCCCTCCCTTTCTCCCTCTTACGGAATTTGAAGCCTATTATATAAACCACACATCCATTTTCTCTGTTTTTAAAATAATCTACCATTTTCTTGATCACTTTTCTTCAGTCATTGAAGATATCAGCACCTGAATTACGATAATCTCTTCATTATTATTTCTAACACAAAAATTAGATATCCACACAGATAAACCAACCAACATATTGGACTTTCAGTCTTGAACTCCTTTCTCTTCATGATCTCATCACACACCCTCTTTCAACTCTTTGACTCACAAATTGTATGCTTTTGTTCTTTTTCCTTTTCCTTTTTCTTTCTTTTTTAAGACACAGTCTCATTCTTTTGCCCAGGCTGGAGTGAAGTACTGCAATCTCGGCTCACTGCAACCTCTGCCTCTGGGGCTCAAGCGATTCTCCTGCCTCAGCCCTCTGAGTAGTTGAGGTAACAGGTGCCCACCACCATTCCTAGCAAATTTTTTTGTAATTTTGGTGGTGACAGGGGATTTCCATGTTGGCTAGACTGGTCTTGAACTCCTGAACTTAGGTGATCTGCCTACCTCAGCCTTCCAAAGTGCTGGGATTACAGGCATGAGCCATCAGGCCTGACCCCAAACTGTATGCTTTTTAAGTAAGCAATAACTATACTACGCTCAATGTCAAGCATCCCTCTTCTTAACCACCAGATCTTATCTCTCCATTTTATTCCTTGTGTTATCCCAGTCCACTGATACATTGACCCTGATGACATCTATAATGCATGAGCCCCTCTTCTGTTCAACTGATTATCACCCTTCTCATGCTCTCAGTCCCCCTTTTTCTTTACCTAGCTTCTATGTTCTATTATCCCTTACATGTGCCCTTACCATTGTAACTCCACTTTTCACCATGGTGTTCATCTAGTAAAATTCTAGTCATGGTTCAATCTATCTATTCTCAGCCTATACTTGAAGCAGAGAAAAATTTTGCAAGAGAACTGATACTTGTTCCTGATTTAATTTTCAACAAAATTTAAGAGTGATCTCAGTGCTCCCAAGCAATTAAATGCATTTTTGTATTCAGTTCATTCTCTCAATCACCGAAGTGACTGCATCTCATCTCTCCCTAAAATTCAACAATCTCTCCTCTTCCTCAATCTAAGTACCCACAATGATTTTTGTTTTACTGAGAAAATAGAAGCATGTAGAAGAAAACGTTTACATAAGCCTCCTAAGAAATCTACCAAAATACATTCTTCTGTACCAAAAATTTTGTTTTCCATCATGTTATAATATATAAACTATTCTTGCTTTAATCTAGGTCTAACATCTTTCCCTTTCTTGAATCTACTCACATGTTATAAAGGTCCAAGTTTTTTGCAGTTATATTCTTTCTTTTGTTCATCATTATTTTTTTCTGTCCGTCTCTACTGGATAATTCTCATCAGTACATCAACATACCACTGTACATTTAAACATATGTGTTCCTCTTTAAACCATATTTAACTGCTTCATTTTACTATTCCTCATTACAGTGAAATTTCTCAAAAGAGTTGTTCGCATCTGCTGTTTCTAATTTATTCTCTTTCATTATAACTTGAAACCTCCTGATCAGGTTTTGGGCCCTGACATCACCCCCAAAACCAGCATCAATAAAGTCGTAAGTTATATAGGCACTGAAAAATTTATAATTTTGAAGTTTACATCTTGGTTAGTCTGTGTCATTTGACGTAGGTGTTCAGCTTATGCTTCCAGAAAAATGTACACACCTTCGCCTCTGGAACATTGTATGCTTCCTGAAAAATGTCCACACCTTCGCCCCTGGAACATCTCTTGTGTCTCCTAATTCGCAAGCACGTCATTCTCAGACTTATTGGACAACCTTCCTCTTCATCTTAACCTCTAAATGTTTGAGTGTCCCAGGGTTCACTTCTCAGCTGTCTTTATTTCTCTGTCTACATTCATTTATTAAGTGATCTCACTCAGCCTGATGGTCGTAAGTATCCATCTGCCTGAGGATGATTCAAAAGTGTATATTTCTATCCGTCCCGCTTCTCTGAACTCAATGTTCTTTTGTACAAGCACCTATTCAACAATTCCACTTGGAAGTAAAATAAACAACTTAAATTGTTCAGGTCTAAAAATGAACTTTTGTTTCCCCTAGCTTGTACACATTACTTCCTTCTCAATTTCCATAACAATAAACGCTACTTTTATTCCTTCAGATGCTCAGACACAAGTCTTTGAATTATTTATTTTTGAGAACCCCTGTGGTGTGAGTCTCACAGTGTGAAAAGAAGGAATTAGCTATAGTACCCATATTACTAAATGTTTTTGCATTCTTCAGTCTTCTTTAACCCAAGTCAATTCTGAACATGTTTTAGATTAGACTTCTTAAGCCACAATCTTCAGAAATACCGAGAGAAGGAAACCTCAGATTTTAAAATACTCATTCAAGGTCTTCTATCACCTTACTCCAATCTTCCCTGTGAATTTCATCTCCTACCACCACATTTTATGAACCTTCTATTTCTACCAAATATTCGCACATGCATTCTTTCAACTCTTTTGATATTCTGCCCTGTTCATTTTCTTTTCTCCCTTACAATGCCATCTTTTGAAATCTCTACCAATAATACTCTTAGTTTTTCTTATAAATATATGCTTTAAGTCCCAGCTACTACCGTTTATTCTCTATTAAAACTCTTCAGATGTCTTCTGGTTTCCAAAGAAAGTAATTTTCTTCCTCTGAGCTTCTCCAAAAGTTCATTCTGCATAATATTCATAAAGTGCATAATGTATTATATCCCCTATATACATATTTAGATTTTTTAATTAAAATTGCCTAAATACTTGCTGGTGAAATTGTGACTAACAATTCTCTGAATTTCTTGTAGTGCCTAGCGCAATACATTTACATCTATTTAATAACAAATAAATGCTTTGAAAATTTGAATTGGTCTTAGGTATCAATTCAATCTCTAAAAAATAAGATTTTACTCTCATAAATAGTACAATTATTCTAAGGTTGAGGATAACAAAGAATATTACCTAGAGTGCAGTCAGAACAAACAAACCACACAGATTATTTTAGCAGAGATAATTTAAAATAAAGAATTGTTGGGGCGAGCATGGAGGCTCATGCCTGTAATCCCAACACTTTGGGAGGCCGAGGCTAGCAAATCACTTGAACCCAGGAGTTCGAGACCAGCCTGGGCAACATAGGGAGGTCCCATTTCTACAGAAAATTAGCCAGGATGATGGCACATGCCTGTAGCTCCAGTTACTTCAGAGGCTAAGGTGGCGAGGGATCGTTGGAGCCCTGGAGGTGAAGGTTGCAGTGAGCAGTGATTTTGCCACCGCACTCCAGCCTAGGTGATGGAGCGAGATGCAGTCTCAAAAAATAAAAAAAATAAAAAAATAAAAAGTTGAGTAGTTATTAGAAATCTGAAAATTCAAAGGAGTACACTAAGCTATCACACAATTATCAATTGCAGGAAATAGGTACAATCTTTAGTACTAGAGCACTAGAGTAAAGGGGGAGAGATTAAGATTATTAAAATTATTAGACATTTGGCAGAAGATTTCTTGAAGGAGTAGGCATTGCTCAGTGGGTGCCAGTGTCTCTTAGCTCATTAAAAAGCCACATGGTGCTGGGCAATAGACCTACTGAAGGCACCTTCATCTGGCTGCTACTGACTTGTGTGAGGGGCCTAGATGAAGCTGGTGCTACAAGTATTGTGAAAAACTGCAAACTAGAATTAATTGCTGCTACAAACAATTATCCTGCTGGAGGGAAGAAGTATTGCCGAAATGACACTAGTTAAAAACTGAAGGCCAAAAAAAGAGGAAAAGGTAATGAATGGGAAGGAGTGTATTTTCCCTCCTCCTGCTTTTGAGTTTCTTTCTAGTGTTGCTTATTGGCAGGGCCTGAAGAGAGCAGATGCAAAAACTGAAATGTGGTTGGCAGAGTCCTGGCCCCAGAATTACAAAGCAGAATATAGAAGAGTGAGTTTGAAACAGAAATAGCAGCTTAATTCCTGGCACACACAGACACCCCTTAACTCCAAATGCTGATTGCTCTCTTACAAACTACAGAGTCAAAGACATAAAATGAGCAAAAAAAATTACTTAAAATAGATGAATATCTCTTCGTGATGTTTAGCAATGTTTCAAAAATATCACTGATTTATTGCAATACCAAGATGTATATATCAGGGTGAACAGGTTAAAAACAAAACAAAACAAAACAAACAAACAAACAAACAAACAAACACACTGATGTTTTAAAAAATTCTCTGAAATTTTTAAGTGAAGTTTAATAAACAATTAATTTTAGAGGTTTTTCCTTGAATCTTTGGTTTGCCAATGGGTAATTCAACAGGTTTTACATTTTCCATGGATTTTTTTTTTTTTTTTTTTTTTTGCTTTTAAGAAATTCTCGATTATTTTATAGTATTCTATTACTTTGCTGCTCAAGTGTTTACTGCAGCTATCCTTTGGAATATTTTCTTATACAGCTGATCTACCCAAGAGAAACAAGTGCATTACAACAAATCCCTCTGAGGCTTGCTCAGAAATCCTCTGGTCGAAAGGAAGATATACACGCTAGACTGTATTTCTTCTAAACTGAATTCCTAAGACTTGTCTGTCAGGTCTGGGGAATTGTGTTAGCTGCCACTACTAAGTCAGGAAGATTTGCAAACCAAGGAACAAAGGATCCTATTAAATAAAAAAAATTTATATTGTGACTTTTATGTTTTTTACTCCAGTTCAAGTTTATCAGGGAAATGTCATGTTGTAGCTGAATTAATGCTGATCAAGCTCAATTTGTATGTAATTTGGCTTTCAAGAAAAGATGGAGAGAAAAAGAGTGAGAAGCATAATTTTTTTTTATCATATCAAGTATACTCGCTTTCCTTATATCGTTTCAAATGGAAAAACTTTATTTAATAGGAGAGCATTTTGTATCATCCAAATCTCTTGCCACCATGTTAGATGATCCCAGATGAAGGGGTTTGCACACTAGTGTAAGTCTATCATGATTGGCACTGATGAAATTCTCAGTGCTTAGCAAGAATATGTGATATAAGAAATTATTCATTCATTCATCAAATATTAATGGGATGTCTACTATTTATGAATCATTGAATCCAGTAATTTAAAGCATTTTTTCCTAACCCAAAAAGGAAAAACCTTTCTACTGCTCATTCCATATAGCTTTCTGACTTTAATTCATATTAAGAATATATACCTAGATATAATACCAAGAATTTCAATTGAGAGATCAATCTTATCTAAGCAACTGACTTTGATTTGTTCTGAGGTTCATAAAACCCACTCCAGTTTCTCCAATATTTAGTTGCGTGGTCTGCTACTCACACAAAATAGAATTTCCCTTGCTTACCTCCTTTGCAGCCATATATGACCATTTGGCTAAGTCTGGGCAATGAGTTGTAACTAGAAATGTTGTGAAAGGCTTCTGGGTAATCTTAAATGGAGCTGAATTGTTTAGAAGAACATTTTTGTTTGTTTGTTTTGTTTCCATTTCCTTTTCTTCTTCTTCCAGCCTGAAACTCACAGCTCCACCAGCTATTTTATTTTTATTTTTATTTTTTTGAGACAGAGTCTCCCTCTGTCACCCAGGCTAGAGTACAGTGGTACCACCACAACTCAGTGCAGCCTGGAGCTCCTGAGCTCAAGCAATCCTCCTTCCTCAGCCTCCTGAGTAGGTGAGACCACAGGTGCATACCACCACACTGTGTTTTTTTGTTGTTTATACAGACAGGGGTCTTGCTGTGTTGACCAAGCTGGTCTCAAACTTATGGCCTCAAGCAATCCTCCCACCTCAGCTTCCCAAAGTGTTGGGATTACAGTCATGAGCCATCATGCCTGGTACACTAGTCGTCTTAGATTTTGAACGTGAACTTGAAGAATAAGCCTAGTGCTAGAAAGTTGAAATGATCATGGAGTCACTGAGGTAATATTGCAGTGACTGTCCTTTAATCTGCTTTACGTGACAAGAAAAAATCAAATTATATTTTGTGTGAATCACTGTAATATAGATTTTTCTCATGTGCAATTGAACCTAATATTCCCTGAAAATCAAACAAAATCTTTGTTGTAGAAAACGACAGTTGTTTTCATTATTTTAATGCTTTCCTTAAAATTTCAGTATAAATTTTTAATCTAAATTTCTACCTAAATTATTTAGAATTTCTATTTTCCTTTTAAATGTTATAAAAAACTTAATATGATTTATCTGTTGCACAGGAATCCTCCTTTGTCTTCATTTTGTTAGAGATCTGGTTCTACCATTTGTATAATAAACACACCAATTTGTTTTTAATTTAACAGCTGATGATTAAATTTATCAACTATGGATTAATTTCTGTTCCCCCTACTCTTTTTTGAATTCCTCACTTTACTTCCATGAGTAGTTTTCTTTTGATTTATGGAAACGATTTCCTAATACTTTCATAATTTGTAAATCTGTATATCTGTACATGTTTTTATGTCAAACTCTCTTGAAAGATAGTTTAGTTCAATATAGAATTTTAGATTCCTAGCCGGGCGCGGTGGCTCAAGCCTGTAATCCCAGCACTTTGGGAGGCCGAGACGGGCGGATCACGAGGTCAGGAGATCGAGACCATCCTGGCAAACACGGTGAAACCCCGTCTCTACTAAAAAATACAAAAAACTAGCCGGGCGAGGTGGCGGGCGCCCGTAGTCCCAGCTACTCCGGAGGCTGAGGCAGGAGAATGGCGTGAACCCGGGAGGCGGAGCTTGCAGTGAGCTGAAATCCGGCCACTGCACTCCAGCCTGGGTGACAGAGCAAGACTCCGTCTCAAAAAAAAAAAAAAAAAAAAAAAAAAAAAAAAAGAATTTTAGATTCCTAATAATTTCTTTTAGAACTTTGAAAATATCACTTTATTTCCTTCTGGAGTCTATCATTGCTTAGGAGATATCATCTATATATCCGTGACTCATTTGAATTATTCTCTCTCTATCTTTTTCTGTGGTATATTATCTCTTTCTATTGATGTTCTGTATTTCATAATAATGAATCTTAGGATGCATTTATTTTTACTTAATCACTCTGATTCTTAGAGGTTTTGTTGTTTTGCTTTTTTTTTTTTTTTTTTTTAATGTGAGGAGTCACACCTTCAATTCTCAGGAGCTCTCAAATATTATCTCTTCACTGGCATGTCTTCAATTTGCATAACCCAGAACTTCTATTAGATATTTACTCAACTTGAGCTAATATTTGAATATGGTAGAAATTATGGTTCAAAGTTCAGTAATTTGCACACAGTTATCCAATTTTTTCAGCAGCTCTTGTTGAAAATACTGTCCTTTTATCACTGAATTGCCTTTGAACCTTCCTCGATATTTAATTGTCTATATAGGGCTCATTTTGTTCATCTATTTATCACTGCACTGATACAATGCTGCCTACAGTACTGTAGCTTTATAATAAATACCACAATCATACCAATTTTTATACTTAAAATTCTGTGAAGATTTTGATTGGAATTGCAAAAAATATGTAGAGCAATTTGGGGAGAACTGATATAATAATATTGATTGTTCTGACCCAAAAGAACAAGGTATGGGTTTGAATTTTTATTACACTTAAAAAAAAATCTATTTTACCAATGCTTTGGAATAGTTTGGAACAGTTCTTCCTGCCCACTGCACAGACAAAACCAATTCACTGAGAGCATTGCATTGTGATAAAGAAAGGTTCAGCTGGCACGAGTGCGACCACATCACATGAGTGATGAGTTATTACTGAAATCAGTCTCCTCAAGAATTCAGAGCCTAGGGTTTTCAAGGAGAGTTTGGCAGACACAGGCCTAGGGGGAATGAGTGTTGCTGATTGGTTAAGGTTGCAATCATAGGGGTGTGGGGAATGGTCCTCTTGCACTGAGTCCATTTCCGGACGAGATCACAGGACTTGTTGGAGCATGAGGATGGAGCCATTGGTTTTCAGAAATGCAAAAGCCTGAAAAGACATCTCAAAAGACCCATCTTAAGTTCTACAATAGTGTGTTATCTGCAATTACTGCTGGGAAAGTTCCAAATCTTGTGACCTCTGGAATAGTGGCTGATAATCATTTATGTCTAAATCTTAGCATATTCCAGATTCCTCTCATCCTCCTAACCTGGAGCTCTTTCATTAGTTTTACAAAGGTGATTTAGTTTTGGCAAGGGCTATTATCATTTAAACTATAAACTGACTTCCTCCTAAATTTAGCTTGGCCCAAGCCCAATAATGACCTAGGGCAATTTGGAAGCTAAAGGCAAGATGGGGGTTGATTAGATCAGATCTCTTTAATTGTCATAATTTTCTCACCGTTATAATTTTGACAAAGGTGGTTTCAGTTTTGGTGTATGAATCTTGCACATATATTCTGATATTTATCCCCCAAGCATTTAATCTATTTTATGTCATTGTGTATGATACTTTTTACTTCAGTTGCTAACTGCTTACTGTAAGCATATAGTGATATAATTGATTTTTGTATGTTTATCTTGTATACTGCAAACTTGTTATACTCACTTAACTTTGTGGCTTTATTCCCAAATCCCATCCAGTTTTCCATAGTCAATCACGTCATCTGTGATTAAAGACAATTTTGTATCTTTATTTCCAAACTGGATGCTTTTATTTATTTTACTGGATTTATTGCATGGATTAGAACTTCTAGTAAAGTATTGAATAGAAGTAGTGAAACAGGTTATCTTGTCTTGTTCCTGATCTTAGGCGGATATTCATCAGTGAATACAATGTCCCCTGTAAATCTTTTATGAATGTTCTTTATCAGATTGGAAAAGCTTTCTTATATTCCTGTTGACTAAGAGTTTTTATCAGGCAGAAATGTTGAACTTTGTCAAATCTTGCTCTACATCTACAAAGGTGATCGGATAGTTTACTTTTTTAGTTTGTCAATATGGCACATTATGTTGGATGATTTTGAAATTTTAAACTCTTACATTCTGGAGTAAACTTCACTTAGTCATTTTATTAGTTTCCTATTGGTGCTGTAACAAATAACCAAAAAAAAAAAAAAAAAAAAATCAGTGGTGCAAATATATTATTTTTATTGTGGAGGGCAGAAATCCTAAAATCAATGTGTTTGTAGGGCTACATTTATTCTGGAGGCTTTCTTGCCTTTTCCAAGTTCTAGAGACTGCATGTATTCCTTGGCTCATGTTGTTTCCTCCGTTTCTTGAAGAAGCCAGCCCATAGTTCAGCTGTCTCTCTCTCTCTCTCCTTTTTCTTTCTTTCTCTTTTCATCTATGATTTTTTGATCACATTTCTTTGTCTGACTTTGGTTCTCCTGATTCCTTGTCTCCCTTATAATGTCATCCACCTGGCTAACCAGGCAATTCTCCCTATATGAATACTCTTAATTTAATCACATGTGCAAAGTCTCTATTGCCACATAAAATAACACAGTCACAGGTTCTGGAAATTAAGACATGGGCATCTTTGGTGGGAGGGGCATTTTTCTACCAACTAATGCCATATATATACACACACATATATATGTGTATATATAGTTTGTTTGTTTAAAATATTTAATCTACATTTATAAAAATATTGATATTTAGTTTTCTGTAATGTCTTTGTCTTGTTTTAATATCAGGACAATGTTGGCCACATAAAATGACTTGTAAAATCGGCTCCATCTTCCATTTCCAGGAAGAGTTTTATAGATTCAGTATTATTTCTTTCTTTAATGTTTGGTAGAATTCAGTAATGTTTGGTAGATGCCAGTAAGGTCATCTAATGCTTGGAGTGGTCTTTGTGGGAAGATTTTCAACAACAAATTCAATTTATTTAATAGATACAGGATTCTTAGAATTAGTTATTCATATTTAAATGAGATTTGGTAGTTGGTATTTCTCAAGAATCGTATTCATTTCATCTGAATTGCTGAATGTATTGTCACGAAGTTTATCATATTCTCTTATTCTTTTTTTAATATTGTAGAATGTGTATGGGGAGTGTTATCAGCTCTCTCATTCCTAACGTTGGTGATATTACCTTATCTTTTTTTTCCTAATCAGATAGGTTATCAGTTTATCAATATTATGGATTTTCTCAAATATCTAACTTTCAATGTATTTTCTCTCTTGTGTTTCTATTTTATTGATTTTTATTTTGATCTCTGTTGTTTCATTTCTTTGCTTACTTTACATTTAATTCGTCTTTCATTTTCTACTGTCTTGAATGGAATATTTCTTATTTTTTAATAGAGTCATTTAATAACAGAAACTTCACCCAACTACCGATTTAGTGGCATCCCACAAATTTTCATATATCTTATTTTCATTCTCCTCCAGTAGCAAATATGTTCTAATTTCTATTTTTTTCTTCATTGACACATAGATTATTTAGAAATATATTGTTTTGTTTTCACATTTTGGGGGAGTTTCAAGAGATCTTTCTGTTGTTGATTTCTAATTTAATTTTGTCACAGTGAAATATGATAATTCTGCATAGCTTAAAAACTTTCTGATTTATTTGGATTTTAACTGATGGCACAGAATATGGTCTGGTACAGTAAATATGCCACATTGTGAGAAATAAATTTCTATCAATTCAGATATAGCATAAAAACTATACAAAAATATAGTTCTATTGCTCCCTTCTATGACTTTGTGCTATTGTTTTCAAATATTTTACTTTTACTTGTATCATAAGCTTTATACTATAAACTCCACATTATGTTTTCATTATTTATATTTAAATAGCTGTATCTTTAATATATTTAAATAACAATAAAATTATGTGTATTTAACCAGGTAGTTACCAAATCCAATGCATATAATTCCTTTTTGTAGTTCCACATTGCTGTATTGCCTCATTTTTCTTTCTGCCTGAAAGGTATTCTTTACTAATTTTTGTAGTGCACATCTGAGACTGAGTTATTTTACCTTTTGTATATGTGGAAAATGTCTTTCTTTTGACTTAATTTTTTCGTATCTTTTCTTGATATAAAATTGTAAGTTAATAAAAGGCTTTTGTTTGCTGCTTTCTTTTTGTTTCCAGTACTTTAAAAATATTGCCTTCCTGTCTTATAACTTTTTATTCTGATGAGAGATTTTCTGTCATTCTTATCTTGAACATATACCAACAATGTGTCATTTTGTCCCTGGCTGCTTTTAAGATTTTCTCTTTATAATGAGTTGATATGGTTTGCATGTTCTGTCTCCTCCAAATCTCATGTTGAAATGTGACATGTAATGGTGAAGGAGGGCCTAGTTTATGGTGTTTAGGTCATGGGGATGGATCCTTCATGAATGACTTGGTACTTTCCTCACAGTAATGAGTGAACTCTCACTCTAAGAGCTCACGTAACATCTGGTTTAAAAGAGCCTGGCACCTCCTCCCTCTCTCTTTTGCTCCGTCTCACCATGTGATATGTCAGGTCTCACTTTTCCTTCCACTATGATTATAAGCTTCCTGAAGCCTCCCTGGGAACTGAGCAGATGCTGACACCATCCTTGTGCAGCCTGCAGAACCATGTGGCACATAATCTCTTTTCTTTATAGATTACTCAGGCCAGGCACAGTGGCTCATGCCTGTAATCCCAGCACGATGGGAGGTCAAAGCAGGCAGATTGCCCGAGGTAAGGAGTTCAAGACCAGCCTGGCCAACATGGTGAAACCTAGTCTCTACTAAAAATACAAAAATTAGCCTGGCATGGTGGTGCATCACTATAGTCCCAGCTACTCAGGAGGCAGGAGAATTGCTTGAATTTGGGAGGTGGAGGCTGGTGTGAGCTCAGGTCATTCCATTGCACTCCAGAAACAGAGTAAAAAAGAAAAAAATAAAATTACACAGTCTCATGTATTCCTTTATACCTACGTAGAACGGACTAACACACTAGTCTTGAATAATAATATTTAATGTGTATTGGCATAGATTTTCTCATATTTATTGTGCTAGGGTATCATTGAGCTTATTGAATCTATGTTCTTATAGTTTCAATGCAATTGGGAGGAAAATTGGAAATTATTTCTCATATATTTTTGTATTTTTAGTTGGAATCCACAATGATTTCAATTATACATGTACTGAATGCTTGAAATTGTCCCAGATGTCACTGATACTTTTTTCATTTTTTGTTATTTAAAAAAATTATTCTGTACTTCATTTTAAACAGTTTATATTGCTATATCTTGTCTTCAGGCTCATTAATCTCATTAATCTTTTTTTTTTTTTTTTCCAGAGTGTCTAATCAGCCATTGATCTCATTCAGAAAACGTTTCATCTTACACATTTTAGTTTTCACCTCTCAAGTTCAAACTGGGTCATTTTAAAATATCTTCTGTGCTTCCACTTAATTCTTTGAACATACAGAGAACAGTTTTGCCAATTATTTTAATGTCGTTTTCTACTGTTTCTAACATCAACATGAGTTCTGGATCAGTTTTAATGGGGGTAATTCTGCTGTTCGTTGTAAGTTATAATTTCTTGTTTGTTTGTATGGTGCCATAATTTTTTATTGATGCCATACTCTGTGGATTTTACCTTCTTGCATACTGGAGCTTTTACATTCCTTTAACTATTCTTGAGCTTTGCTTTAAATTACTTGGAACGATTTTGATGCTTCAAGACTGATTCACTAGGCATTACTAGTTTTCTCCTTTTCCCTTAATACTAAAGCAGAATCTTTCTGAGTGCTCCACCCAGTGCCCCATACATTTTGATGTTTTCCAGTCTGGCTGGGAAACAGGTGTTATTAACTGCTCAATATGAACACCAAGTACTGATTCCCTCTAATCCTTTGGGGTGGTTCTTCCCCTGGCCCTGAGCGTTTTCCTCATGCATATGACATATGTGCTAATCAGTATTTTATGGCATACCCAACAGGGACCTTATGTAGATCATCAGAGTTTTCTCTTTGTGTAGCTCTCGCTTCCCCGGTACTTTGTCCTGTGAACTATAAGCAATTTTGTCTCACTGAATTTTCAACTGTGTCTCGACTTAGTGAATCCACTAGGCTTTACCTACGTTTTCTTTTCCTGTACTACATTCTGGCATCTCTATGAAGTCAGTAAGCTGAGACAATCATAGGGTATACTTCATTTTTCTTTCTTTTTCTGGGATCACTGTCCTTTACTCCTCCTTATAAACTTCTATCATTTGTGAAATACCTACAAATACGCAGTTTTATATAAGAAGAATCCTACACTCAGAAAAATTGATTTCTCTCTTACTGTTACTGTGATTGCAGAAGCACTTTCCATTCATTTACCTTGTATTTTACTGAATATGTGTGCTAAAATCATCCCTAATCATTCTGCCCCATTTCCATAAACTGTTTATTGAGAATTGGTGGGCTAGAACAAGATCCACTTCCGGTTTTACATATGCAGTGCTAATCTGCATGACCATAGTGATCTTTCAGACTTTCACTCCAAAGTATTCTTATGTACTCTTAGTTAATTTAAAGTTAGCTATTGTAGTTGGAAATAAAAATAGAGTTACACTGTATAAAGCTTGATATACAATTTTGCAACCTATGATTGAAGCAAACATCAAAGAACAATAATGGAGAAACATGCTTCTCACTTTCTCAGTCCCCTCTCCTCAGTCTCCAACATTTCTTTATCTCAGGGAGGTAGAGATGAGTCATTGGTTGACTCTGGACCCACATTGCAGGGCACCGTTTTAGCTATTTGGAATTGTTTTCAATTAACGATACCAGAAACCGAGGATTATGAACAAATCTAGCATTTTATTTATTTTTAAGTAGTTATTTTCCACCTCTTAAATTATTTTAATCAAAAGAAGGAAAAGGCATGCATGAAATATAGGGTTTTAATAAATCCAAGTACACAGGTAAACCTACCAGCTGCATAGCTCCACTGCAATTCTAGGAAATTAAAATATTCATGCATTGTCTGAGGCAATGTACAATTTCTGAAGGTCAGGCACCACCTGGAATGTGTGAACTAGAAGAGCAAACTTCAGCTTCATTCATTCTTCATTGAGGATCTTCATTTCTGATCCCAAAAGAAAATTTGCTTTTTATTAATTATAATATTACTGACTTTCTCCAATGACCTGTTGATTGATTATATAACCTTTCAGTCTGCTGTAACATTATGTGCCTTCAGCCTGTGTCCCATACACCAGTTTAACTCAATGGGAAGAAAGCACGTGGGTTGACCTATGGAATAAGAATTATAAAACATTTGGCCTATTGGGAATGCCTGTGTTCCAGAAAAGATAAAAAAGTAATTAACTATTGATCAAGCAAAAAAAAAAAAAAAATCAAGAAAATAGAAGCAAGAAGATAGGTATTACTTTCTCTGTGGAATCTTAGTTACCCAGGTAACCATATCCTGATTTGGCATTGTAGATCTTTAGATGTGTGTTTGGAAAGGAAAAAGGCTTCTGTATTTTTGAAAAAATTATTTAATTTTTGCATATAAGAAAATTATCGCAGAGCAAGTGTCATCTGGAAGGGCAGAAAAAAAATCAAACATAAAACTCATGATAGGTGTATAGTTGCAAAATTTCCTAGAATGATAATTAATGCTTAGAGGAAGGATTGATTTAAACAACTACCAGAAAATAAAAAGTATTATCATAACAAGTTAGAAGAACTGTTCCAGTCAAGGCATTTAGGATCTGCCATTTTCTAGTATTAAAAAAGAAAAGAAAGGAGAAAACAAATGAGGTAGTAATATATTATTCTATTTTTTGCCCTTAGTTCTATTTTTGTTTCCATATCTTTTAAAACCCAATTTTCACATTTACACTGTTTAAGCAGAGATAATTTTGAATGTAGAATAATGTCAAATATATACTTTATTTGATCATTAGGACCACGATATTCATGCGTTCAATAAGTTTTCCCTGTTGACCTTATGCTACCCTGAACAGCACCTCTGCCCTCAATAATGGCAGCTGGAATTATAGGAATTTGTTATTATGGGAAAAAAGAGGGAGAACAACCAGGGGTGTGTGTGCGTGTGTGTGCATGTGTGTGTGTGTGTATGTGTGAACTTAGTCTCTTTCTGTAATATCAAGAAAGTGATTCCATGATCCAGAATCAAGTTTTCTATTTGAGACCAAGTATTTAAGGCATTCAGGAGAATTTACAGTATATGCATACAGAGACCTCTTCTCCATATTCTTTGGCAAATATATTTTTTCCTAATCCTAATTCTGAGAAAAATAAATGAAGAAATGAGAAATTAGTAAATGTAATTATCCTGTGAGAATTAAAACTAAACTGTTAACATAGAAATGTAAAGCTTTGAAAGAATCTGCTCATGTCAAATTGAAAGCAGAGCAAAACAGGCTGGCAGGTGGAGTGGATGGTTATGGCTAGCATCCCTAGAAACCAGAACAGAGCCAAGTAGGCAAGAAGTGATCACAGTGTAGTCAGTCAATCTCAACTGTGGCCTGTGGCATAATATAAGTGTTCACTGTAGCCCTATCTGCTAACAGTGACTCATTCATTCTTGCAAATAAAATACATTTTAATACATTTATACTCATAGTATGCTTTATACTCATCCTATAAATGGCATTCCAGCAATTAACAAGTTTGAAAGCAAAATAAGTTCCCATATTTACAATCTGACACACGATGATGTTCAGTGCTGTTATCCTTGCAAAGAAATACTAATGTTGTGTTATCTGAATACCACCCAAAAATGTTCACTTGCCATGTTACAATTTTGAATATTTGCTAAGATACAGGATTTTAAAAAACACATTAATAGAAGAAAAGCATTGGGTAGACGTGAACATGATAGCTCGAAAATCTGTAAGAACAACAACAATATTGATAACAAAGCAAAAAACAAAATCAGGGCAAACAGCCAAATAGTTTAATCATTAAAAAGAAAAGGAGCTCATATAAAACAACTTGTATCCTAAGACCCTACATTAAAGTGCTTTTAGACACACTCAGTATTATTCAACCACTTTCATTTCAAAATGAAAGGATGTTTTCTACATCTCACATTTTTGTCATGTAAAAACTACAGCATAGGACAATAGATGCTTTGGGTATCTTAAAATTTTATTTTAAGAATGGTAATTTTTGTGGCATGATTATCTTTCAAACTTTAAAATAATTTTAAAATAATTGACATCTTATAGTTATGTCTCTTTAATATTCTCTATTATAAAATACTGATATTAGGTATAGATTGTACATGGTATTGACATTCATAATCTTGTCAAAATGTATTAATTTATAACAAAAATAAATCATACAACAAAAATAAATCACGCATGTATTAATATTGCTTAACAGAAAAAACCGTAAAACTTCTTAGCAAAGAAAAAGGGTTCATTCTGTATTATTATGATCATTCATCATTACTTAACTACATACATAAAGTATTAAGAGAATATAAAATATGTTTTTAGAGAATCTTTAAGCAATTCCTGGAATTTTGATTTCTTTTTCTAAAATCCCAGGAATTAATATTCGTTAAGTATTTGCAAACATTAGGAACTTTTAATTATAAAATTATTTTTTTAAAAATCAAGTCAGTTTTATATTTCACCTTCTGCTTACAGTGCATGAGGCTTCTTTCGAAGACTTGCTTTCACCCCTCAACACTCCAAGTGTTTCTAACATGCCTAAAAGTCCCACTCTCCGTGGATACAAAGCTGGACATCAGATCCTGGCTTGGCTACTCAGAGTTCTCTGGAATTTCCTGAATTTGAGGTAGAGGCATTGTTTTTCTGTCTTTTATGTTGACTTTTATTGTATATAAACTCAAGATGCCAGCAACAATGGCCACTGACTAGATAGAAGAGCTGGAGAGAAAGGCCAGTCAACACAATTACAGATGAGAAGCCAGAAAGGAGAAAAGGAATATGAAGACAAGCCACAAATTCATGAGATTGTTTGAGACTATGGATTCAATTGCACTGTTTGACACCAATTTCACTGCTTAATTTATAAGATATGACCGTAAATATCTTTTGCCTATTCCCTTGTTGTTGACTTAGATCCTGTTTGAGTTGGGTTTCTGTCACTTGCAGACAAAAGGGACCTAACAAATATTAAACATTACTCTTTTATAGAGACAGTTCTTTCTCTATTCAAGTCCTGGGGGACTTATGGTTTATAAGCAATTTCTTTTTTTTTTTCCTCAACTTTTATTTTAGATTCAGGGGGTATATGTACAGGTTCATTAAAAGGGTATATTGCATGGTGCTGAGGTTTGAGGTATGATTGAATCCCTCACCCAGGTAATGAACATATAACCCAAATGGTAGTTTTTCAACTCCTCCCTACCTCTCTCTTTTCCCCCTTTTTTTGTCCTCAGTGTCTATTGGTTCCCATATTTATGTCCATGAGTACCCAATGTTTAGCTCTCACTTATTAGTGAGAACATGCAGTATTTGATTTTTCTGTTTCTGCATTAATTTGCTTAGGATAATGTCTTCCATCTGCATTCATATTGCTGAAACAGACATGATTTAGTTCTCTTTTGTGGCTGTGTGGTAATCCACGGTGTAAAAATGCCATATTTTGTTTATCCAATCCACAGCAAATTGGCACCTAGATCGATGTCATGTGTTTGCTATTGTGAATTGTGCTGCGATGAACATGTGAACACAGGTGTCTTTGGTGGAGTTTTATATTTTGGAGGTGGGGAAGTTTATACCCAATAATGGGATTGCTGGATCAAATAGTAATTCTATTTTTAGTTCATTGAGAAATCTCCAAAATGCCTTCCACAGTAGCTGAACTAATTTACATTCCTACTAACAGTGTATAAATGTTCCCTTTTTTCTGCAGCCTAGCCAACGTCTGTTATTTTCTGACTTTTTAGTAATAGCCATTCTGACTGGTGTGAGATAGTATCTCATTGTGGTTTTGATTTGCATTAATTAAACACCTTTAGCAAGATATTAGTAAACAGTTTCTCTTTATTGAGTTTCATGGACTCAACTAATCCTGCCTAGTCTTCCTTAGAACTCTTAATAATATTTGTAATATAAGAAATGTTACTTTTATCACATAATTTTATCCCTCATTTTAATTGAACAAAACCAATATTGATTTCATTTTCAGCATTGAAAAGAAACAACTAGCATATCTTCTTCCATAATATGCAGTGGTTATTGATTAATTCAATACGTAAAGGGTCTTCACATTTGGGAGTTTATACCACATGTGTTTGCTGCTAAGACACAATCTATTGGGTTTTCTTTACTTTCCTTTCTTTCTAGTTTTACAGGAATGAGATTGTATTAGTCCATTCTCACATTGCTATAAATAAATACCTGAGACTGCATGATTTATTTTTTAAAAGGTTTAATTGGCTTATGGTTCTGCAGACTCTACAGGAAGCATGATGCTGGCATCTGCTTGTCTTCTGGGTAGTCCTCAGGAAACTTACAATCATGATGGAAAGTGAAGGGGAAGCAAACGTGTCACATGGCCAGAGCAGGAGCAAGAGAGAGCCCGAGGTGTCACACACTTTTAAATAGCCAGATATTAGGAAAATTCACTCACTATTACAAAGACAGCACCAAGGGGATGGTGCTAAACCATTCATGAGAAATCTACCCCCATTATCCAATCATCTCCCACCAGGCCCCCCACCTCCAATGCTGGGTATTACAATTCAGCATGAGATTTGGGCAGGGACACAGATCCAAACTATATCAGAGATAAATTTAATTATACTCTAGTTCATGACCCATTACCACTCTTGTTCCCACCAAACACCCTTGTTTTACTTATTCCCTTTTATCCACTTTCCCCACTCCTTCTTGCCTCCTCAGCATGATCAGCCATTTTAATACGTTGAATATGTATGTAACTTTTTGTTTGCATGTGTGCCATCTATGACATATATCTCCTCACAGTCACTTCTTCCTTGAATCTGCCCACTTCTTCAACCTCAGTCAATGCTACAGCCAGTAATTCCACTTGAGAGTTTTAAATTCTCCCAGCACAACACAATGTACCACACCATAAGGCATGCGATCTGTCTTCCCCGGGGACCAATTCCCTTCCTCAACCTTAAAGTGAGGTACAGTTAATTCCCTGTGAGAAAAATTTTGGCCAATCGAGACAGGAGATGTGAGCAACCTATGCAATTAATTCTGTCTCCATTCCAATGTCCTGTTGACTTTTCCAAAGCATAGTTTTTTGCATGGCATCTGTCCAGAAATGCCTGACCAAGGACATACACAAGACACACGAGTGACAAATTGTGCCATTTTGTAACTCATCATGAAGAGGTAGCCAGAACAGGAATGCCTCCCTCTGTTTTAGCATCCCTTGCTTCTCTGCCTCACTTCTATTTTTTTGAGATTATATCTTACAGCAAAGAATAAATACTTATAATTTGCTTCTGGCTCCATTTTGCAAAGTTATCAAATTGAAATGGTATGCATTCCTACAAATTGTAAATTATTCTGTTTGCATAAATTTTATTTACATAAGAATATTATTATGTTTCTTACTTGTTCTCACTCAACACTTTATTTTTATTTAAATTCTATCCTTGTTGCTATCTGTACATGAATTCCACTCTAGTTTGCATTGCTACATTTTACACATCCACTTAGCTTATGATGGGTGCATAGGTTTAACCCTCCAAATGCTTGCAACCACTAACACCAATAAATATCTTCAACTTGTCTCTGCATGTATGTAAATATATATGTAAGAATTTCTGTAAGGTTTACATTCAGCAGCCAAATTACTGGATTTCTGATTCTGTGTATATTGAGTTCTTCAAGAGTGCTTCCTCTTTTTGTCTAATCGATGCATCAGTCTGCATTTCCCCTGGCACTGTAGGGGAGGTCCACAACACTGCCATTGCTGGGGAGTATGTAGTTTTCTAATATAAAGTGATGTTTTATTGTTGTTTTAATGTTATCACATTTTTCTTACTTTTAATAATACTGAATATTTTACTAACATATAAGCTATTTGAGTTTCTTCTTATATAAATTACCTTTTTGTATATTTTATACTTTGCCCAATTATTCCACTGAGGTGTATTTTTTTCTTGTTGATTTGCAGAAATTCTTTATCTCTTCTGTCAATTTTATGCACAACACACACTGTTATCTATGCATTAACTTTATCCAAGGTTTTCTTTAGTAAACAGAAATCAATTATTTTGATGTAAACAAACCTCTTTCTCCCTGTCCCTACCCACACCTCAGTTTCTCTGTCTGTCTCTCTTTGTGTTAATTTGTTTGTCTCTTTCTCTCTTTCTTTCCTTGTAGTCCATGCTTCTGAGATCCCACTTAAGAATTCTTGAAGTGATACCATCTAAAAAATATATTGTTCTAACTTTTTTCTAAACAGTTTTAATTTTTCAATTTTTACTATTACATTTCTATATTTTACTTTTTACTTACTTATTGTGCCTAATATTTACGTGTTGTAAAGTAGGGAACCGATTTTTGCTAAATATCCGTTATGTCACCCAACCCTCCTTACTGATTAATAGAACTCATTTGTTATAATACATATATGTAATAAATATAATGTATTTGTTTCTGGGGTTTCCATCCGCTTAAATTGTTCTTCTTATCCCTTTATCTTCCAGTGCAACAATGCTTTTATTATTAAGGCATTTTAGTAAATACTAGGATGTTTATGACAAATTACTCTTCTTTATCATTTTTTTATAAATGATTTTGTTAATTACAAATCTTTACTCTTTCATGTTGACTCTAAAGTAAATTTATCATATTCTTCCAAAAATGTTGCACTGAAATTTTTATTTGTATTATATTCAAATGTTTATGTTAATTTGAGAAAAATCCATATGATTACAATTGTTTTCCATATAAGAACATGTGCATATGCCATATCCAGATCTTCTATATCTTTCATTAATGCATAAAATTATGTATGCAATAATCTTTTAATGTTAGTCAATCCCTAGATCTTTTGTGAACTTTGCTACAGTGGTGAATGATACCTTATTTAGATTATAATTTATAGTTGGCTATTGCTGTTGTAATAAAATTATGTCTTTTTTGTAAGTTGATTTTATACTGCTAATTTTTTTTTTTTTTGACCGAGTGTCCCTCTGTCACCAGGCTGGAGTGCAGTGGTGTGATCTCAGCTCACTGCAACCTCTGCCTCCCGGGTTCAAGCAATTCTTCTGCCTCAGCCTCTCAAGTAGCTGGGATTACAGGCACGCACCACCATGCCTGGCTAATTTTTGTGTTTTTTAGTAGAGACAGGGTTTCACCATGTTGGCTAGGATGGTCTCGATCTCTTGATCTCGTGATCCACCTGCCTTGGCCTCCCAAGTGCAGGGATTACAGGCATGAGCCACCGTGCCTGGCCTATATTGCTAATTCTTAACAATTTCTCTTATTGTTCTAGTATTTTTTTTTCTGTGTTATCTCTTCCCTTTCAATATTTAGACTTATTGTTTCTTTTTGTTTATAATTTATGTTTCTCTATGTTTCAGAATCAAGCATCCTATTTGAATTGAGGTCTGTCACTAGCACCAGAATAATAAATGACTGTGCAGGTCTGGGGCACATGCATTTTTTCCCAATTTAAGTAAAATGCATCAAGATTTTATATGTTAAGTATAATTATTGCTATACATTTTGGAACATAGTCTTAATGGAGATTAGGACATTCTTTTACATTTCTTTTTTCCTAAAAGTGATCACCAAAACCTTTAGGTGTACAACTGTATTACATATTTTTCTTCATTAAATATAAACCATTCAACTCATTGTGTGAAATTAGTTTAATCAAGATTACAAAAATATATAGGCAACTAAAAAGTGTTTAGAGTTTATTTCACTATCAACATAGATACAAAAATGTTACATGGCATATTTACTTCCTGAATGAAAAGAATATTTAAGAAAATTATTACATAAGAGTTTACTGAGTTATTCAATTATACAAGAATAAGTCAGAAAACTTATCATCATAATTCACAATGTTAAAAGGCATAATTGCATCTATGTTCGTGAAAGATAATATTCTGTATTTTTCTGTCCTTCTAATATCTTTATCGGGTTTGATACTGGGCAATGCTGGCCTTGGAGGGTGAGTTAGAAAGTTTTTCTTCTGCTCCTATTTTCTAAAAGAGACGGTCAAGAATTGATATCATTGCTTCCTTGAATGTTTGGGAAAATTCACCAGTAAACTATTTTGGCCTGCTCATTTCTTTTTTTGGAAGGGTATTAATTTTTGATTCAATTTCTTTGGTAGCTATTGGTCTACTCATATCCTATTTCTCCCGGTGGGAGTTTTCCCTATTTGTATTTTTCAAGAAATTTTTTCATTTTATCTAAATTATTGAGTTGGGGAACATAGAGTTGTTCACAGTATTCTTTGTCATCCTTTTAACATCCATGACATCAGCATTGTTTACTCTTCTTTTATTTACAATATTGGTAATTGGTTTTTGCTTTTGTTTTTGTTTTGTTTTGATACAGAGTTGCACTCTGCTGCCCAGGCTGGAGTGTAGTGGCATGATCTCTGCTCACTGCAACCTCTGCCTCCCAGATTCAAGAGACTCAGATTCAAGCAATTCTCCTGACTTAGCTCCCACTAGTAGCTGGGATTATAGGTGTGGACACCATGCTTAGCTAATTTTTGTATTTTCAGTAGGGATGGGGTTTCATCATGTTGGCCAGGCTGGTCTTGAACTCCTGACCTCAGGTGATCCACCTGCCTCAGCTTCCCAAAATGCTGGGATTACAGACTGAGCCACTGCACCTGGTCACAATATTGGTAATTTTTATCTCCACTCTTTTTTTTCTTGTTAGTTTGACTTTTTCAGTGATACTGATCTTTTCAGAGAAGCACAAGGTCACAGACTTGAGACACAGATCCAGCCTTTGTTAATGTTGATTTTTTTTCTATTCTTTTTCTGTGTTCAATTTCATTGACTTCTGCTCTAATTTTAGTGTTTATTTCATTCTACTTTCTTTGGACTTATTCTTTTTTTTACATACCTAAGGTAGAAGCTTATTATTTTAGATATTTTTAAATCTAATATATGCATTTAACCTTATAAATTCTGCTTATCAGCTCTGCTTTTACTATATCCCACATATTTTTATAAATTGCATTTTAATTTTTTATTTACTTACAAATTTTGAAAACTTTTCATGAGAATGCTTGACCCATGTGTTATTTAGAAGCATGTTATTTAATTTCAAAGCATTTGGGGGATATTTCATCTATTTTTCTGTTATTAAATTCTAGTTGAATTTTACCATGATCTGAGAATACATTTTGTACAATTTCTATGATGTCTACTTTTGTGTGTCAACTTGACTGGGCCAAGAGGTGCCCCAATATTGGGCTAAACATTTTTTCTTGGCATGTTTGTGAGGGTGATTCTGGAAGAGATCAGCATTTGAATTGGTGAATTGAATAAAGCAAATTACTCTCCCCAGTGTGGATGGACATTGTCCAATCCACTGAGGGCTTGAATAGAACAAAATGGCAGAGGAAGGTTGAATTCGCTCTTTGCCTGTCTGCTTGAGCTAGGACATTGATCTTCCTCTGATCTCAATGCTCTTAGTTCTCAGGCCTTCAGACTCAGCATGGAATCTGCACCACTGGCTCTCCAGCTCTCAAGTCTTTGTACTACACTATCAGCTTTCTTAGGTCTCCAACTTGCAGAAAGCGGATATAGGAGTTCTCCATATTATGGAGGCTCTCCATAATATCAGCCTCCTTGATTATGTGAGTCAACACCTATGAGAAACCTAACACATTTCTTTATCTTCTTTTCCAAATCTAGATAGACAGATAGATATTCTCTTGTTTCTGTTTCTCTGGAGAACCCTGACTAATACAGATTTTGGTACCAAGAGTCACTCTACAGAAACTTAATTTTAATAATAAATTGAATTGATTATGTGGGTGTATTAGGCTGTTCTCCCATTGGTATAAAGAAATACCTCTTTGGGAGACTGAGGCAGGCGGATCACTTGAGGTCAGGAGTTCAAGACCCAGTCTGGCCAACATGGTGAAACCAGCTACTCAGGAGGCTAAGGCAGGAGAATTGCTTGAACCCAGGAGGCGGAGTTACAGAGTGTCAAGGTCATACCACTTTACTGCAGCTTGGGTGACAAAACAAGACTCTGTCTCAAATACAAACAAACAAACAAACAAAGACCTAAGACTGGGTAATTTATTAAGAAGTGATGTTTAATTGGCTTGTAGCCCCATAGGCTACACAGAAAGCAAGACATTGGCATCTACTGAGCTTCTGGGGAGGCCTCAGGAAACTTCCAATTATTGCAAAAGTCAAAGGGGGAACAAATGTCTTACATGGCAGGGGAAGGAGCAAGAGAGAGCAGGGTAAGGTGCTACACACTTTTAAATAACTAGATCTCACAAGAACTCACTCACTATCAAGAGAACAGCTGCAAAGGGATGGTGCTAAACTACTCATGAAGGATCCACCCCCATGATCCAGTCATCTCCCACCAGGCCCCACATCCAACATTGAGGATTACAATTTGTCATGAGATTTTGTGGGGACACAGATCCAAACCATTCATTCTGCCCATGGTCCTTTCCAAATCTTATGTCCTTCTAACATTGCAAAATACAATCGTGCCTCCCAATAATCTCCAAAGTCTTAATTCATTTTAGCATTAACTGAAAAAGTCAAAGCCCAAAGTCTCACCTGAGACAAGTTCCTCCTGCCTATGAACCTGTAAAATAAAAAACAATTTAGTTAATTTCAAGAAATTATGAGGATACAGGCACTGGGTAAATACACCTGTTCTAAAAGTGAGAAATCATCAAAAGAAATGGGCTACAGGCCCTATACAAACCCAAAACCTAGTAGGGCAGTCATTAAATTTTAAAGCTTTAAAATAATCTCCTTTGACTCGAAGTCCCACATTCAGGGCACACTGATGCAAGGGGTGGGCTCCCAGGGTTCTTGGATGCTCCACCCCTATGGCTTTGCACAGTTTAGTCCCCAGTGGCTGCTCTCATGATATGCTGAGTGCCTGCAGATTTTTCAATCTCAGATTGCAAGCTGCCTGTGGATCTATCATTCTAAGGTCTGGAGGATGATAGCCCTCTATTCACAGCTGCACTAGGTAGTACCCCAGTGGGGACTCTGTGTGGGGGCTCCAACCCTACATTTCCCCTCCTCCCAGCTCTTGTAAGGATTCTCCATCAGGGCTCCATCCCTGTAGTAGGCTTCTGCCTGGGCACCTAGGCTTTTCCATACATCCTCCGAAATCTAGGTGGAGGCTCACAAGCCTCAACTCTTGCACTCTGCACACCCATAGGCTTAAAACCACGTGGAAGCTGTCAAAGACTTATGGCTTGCACCCTCTGAAACAGTGGCACAAGTTGTACCTGGACCCCTTTGAGCTGCAGCTGGAACTGGAACAGCTGAGATTCAGGGCGCAGAGTCTTGGGGCTATGAAGGGCAGCAGGGTCCTGAGCCTAGCCATAAAACCATTCAATCCTCCTAGGCCTCTGGGCCTGTGATAGGAGGGGATGCCCCTGAAATGCCTTTGAGGTTTTTTTCCTGATTGTCTATGCTATCAGTACTTGCCTTTCTTTTAGTTTTACAAATTTCTGCAGCCTATTTGCATCCTTCCCCTGAAAATTGGCTTTTCTTTTCTACCACATGGCCAGGCTGCAAATTTTCCAAACTTTTATACTCTGCTTCCTCTTTAAACATAAGTTACAACTTTGGGTCATATCTTTGTTCATACATATGAGATAGGTTGTTAGAAGCAGTGAAGGCACATGTTGAATGCTTTCCTGCTTAGAAATTTCTTCCACCAGCTACCCCAAATCATCTCTCTCAAGTTCAAAGTTCCACAGATTCTAGGGTAGTGGCACAATGCAGCCAAGTTCTTTAATAAGGTATAAGAAAAGTGATCTTTGTTACAGTTCCCAATAACTTCCTTATTTCCTTCTGAGACTTCCTCTGCCTGGACTTCACTGTCCATAGCACTACTAGCATTTTGGTCACAACCATTTAGTCAGTCTCTAAGAAATTCCAAACTGGCCCTCATCTTTCTGTTTTCTTCCAAGCCCCCCAAATTCTTCCAACCTCTGCCTGTTACTCAGTTCCAAAGTCACTTCCAAATTTTCAGGTGTCTTCATAGAAATACCCGACTCCTCAGTAACAATTTTCTGTGGTAGGCTGTTCTCCAATTGTTATAAAAAATACTTAAGACTGGGCAATTTATAAAGAAAAGAAGTTTAATTGGCTCATGGTTCCACAGGCTATACAAGAAGCCTGATGCTGACATCTGCTCTGTTTCTATGGTGGCCTCAGGAAACTTCCAATTATGGCAGAAGGCAAATTAGGAGCAGATGTCTTACATGGCAGCAGTGGGAGCAATAGAGTGAAGTGGAAGGGGCTGCACACTTTTAAACAACCAGATCACACAAGAACTCACTCACCATCATGAGAACAGCACCAAAGGGATGGTACTAAACTGTGCATGAAGGATCTACCCCCATGATCCAATCATCTCCCACCAGGCCCTACCTCCAACATTGGAGATTACAATTGGACGTGAGATTTGGTGGGGACACAGATTTAAACCATATCATGGAGTTGCTGGAGTTGGCTCTTTAAACTGATTAAATGTAAAGACAGTAAGGGGTCTATTTCCTTACTAGAAAAAAGAACACTAAAATTTGTTGGCATGGTCTGGCAATAGAGATGTGCCAAATATTTGCATTGGATACACCGAATCAACCATTTACATGAAGCAAGGAGCTGAGTGACCATGTATGTGATACTTTCAAGCAATTTTGGAAAACTACTTTAATAAGATTGGCTGGTTGCTCTTACTGTAGGTGAACAAAAAGTGTTGGAAGAAAATTATGAGCTCTGGGATTCAAATTCTCAATTTAAGTGCTGTACAAATAAACTTAAAGTTTCTATGTGTGCCCTAAAGGAGAATCTTATCTCCTATAGCCACAGGACTGATTTTGTTAGAAATTAAATGCAAAATCAGGATCACATTCTGCAGCTGGCTGAATTACAAAGCTGTTTGGAAACACACACACACATACACACACACACACACATTTTATTGGTTCTGTTTCTCTGGGAAAACCTGACCAAACTAAAGCAGAGGTCTTAACAAATTTATTATTATTTATTTTATTTCCCAAATAACAATTCTGATATGAATCTGGTTCTGATGTTTGCTGTGTCTTTTCAGACCTCTTTTTTCTCTTACCTTTTACCATGTCTTGTAATTTTACTTGGAAAACGGGGTCTTGTTGTATCAGGTAATAGAATTTAGGTAAATGGGTTTTGAGTGTGTGAATTTATGTTAATCTGACTATGAGTTGTACAGTACTTAACATTTGTTATAGCTGTAGGGGCCAGAGGGTTCAATTTCTCTAGTGTTTTTATTTTTGTCTCTACTTTCTTTTTTTCCTTTCTGATTTTTATTTTAGCTCCAAGGGATACATGTGCAGGTTTGTTGTTACATGGGAAAATTGTGTGCCATGGGGGTTTGAGGTACAGATAATTTTGTCACTGCTAATAACTAATTACCTAGTTACCAGATAATCTGCCTAATACCCTATAGGTAGCTCTTTTCAATTCTCACCTCCTCCCACCCTCCACTTTCAAGTGTGCCTTGGTGTCTGTTGTTCCGTTCTTTGTGTCTATGCGTACTCAATATTTAGCTCCCGCTTTTAAGTAAGAATGTAGGGTATTTGCTTTTCTGTTTCTGCATTTATTTGCTTAGGATATTGGCCTCCATCTGCATTCATTTTGCTGCAAATGTAGTATTCCATGTATACCTGTCTCATATTTTCTTTATCCAGTCTATCATTGATTGGTATCTAGGTTGACTCCATGTCTTTGCTATTGTGAATAGTGTTGCGATGAACATACCCATACACGTGTCTTTATGGTAGAACAATTTATATTCCTTTGGGTGAATACCAAATAATGAGGTTTCTGGGTCAAATGGTATTTTTCAGTTCTTTGAAAAATCTCAAGACTGCTTTTCATAGTGGCTGAACTAATAACATTCCCATCAGCAGCATACAAGTATTCTCTTTTCTTTGCAACCTCTCCAGCATCTGTTGTTTTTTGACTTTTTAGTAATAGCCATTCTGACCAGTGTGGGATGGTATCTCATTGTGGTTTTGATTTGCATTTCCCTAATGATTGGTGATATTGGACATTTTTTAATATTCTTGCTGACTGCATGTATGTCTTATTTTGCGAATTGTCTCTGCTCATGCCTTTGCTCATTTTTTAATGAAGTAGATTTTGCTTGTTGATTTCAGTTCTTTATAGATTCTGGACTGTAGACCTTTGTTGGATGCCTAGTTTGCAAATATTTTCTCCCATTTTGTAGGTTGTCTCTTTACTCTGTTGGTGGTTTCTTTTGCTGTGAAGAAGCTCTTTAGTTCTATTAGATTCCAGTTGTCAATTTTTGTTTTTGTAGCAATTACTTTTGGAGTTTTCATCATGAAGTCTTTGCCAGGGCCAATGTCCAGAATGGTATTTTCTATGTTTTCATCCCTGTGTTCTATGTTTTCATCCATCTTGAGTTGATTTTTGTATATGGTTAAAGATAGACCTCCAGTTTCAATCTTCTGCATATGGTTAGCCAGTTATCCTGGCACCATTTATTAACTAGAGAGTCCTTTCCCCATTGCTTGTTATTGTCAGTTTTGTGGAAGATCAGATGATTGAGGTGTGTGGCTTTATTTCTGGGTTCTCTAGCCTGTTCAACTGGTCCATGTGTCTTTTGACTTTAGGCTTCTCTCAGTACTCTCCTTCTCAGAGAGTCTGCATCTTGCAGGTAGTTCAGCTGGAGTTCACCATTGTTATACTGGAGCACTTTTAGTGTGGTGTTAAAGTGTGGGAGAGGCCACCAAGTCTACAATCTTAGAATAAAATTCTATGATAAAATCTCAGTCTTTTGGTATGTCTTCAGGTTGTGACCTTCACCTAGTATTTTTTCAGTGGTATAGCTTCCCTCCCCTTTGGTGAAACGAAAAGGCTATGGAGAGCCTGAATATTAGGAATACATCTTCCCCAGGTTAGATAAGGCTCTGCTACACTATTTTTCCATGCACATGTATGTCTTGGTCATGGACACCTCATCCCTCTCACTGCCAGACAGGATCTTTCTTGGCATTATTATGTGAGAACTTGATGGGGTTTCTCGAAGTAAACTGAGATCCCCACCCAAGACTGGGGTCGCCCCATTCACGACTGCTGCCCCCAGAAGTTTTCTCACTCTCGTGGTAATCTACACACAGCCTATAGCAATTCATCAAAACTACCATTTGAGGGTACCTATAAGTTTATGGCTTCTGCTCCAGGTAAACTGATCTTGGCTGTGACTCTGGATTTGTGGTGAAGTTTGTTCTCTAAGCTCTAATCCATGAAAGGTTTGAGAAAAGTCATTGGTCTTTAGTTTGTTTGACTTTTTCTTGTTTTTAGAATGAGAGTGACAATTTCACACCCTGTACATGTTGGAACTGAAGCTAGACGTCTTCTTTATTGGTCTTACTTTTATTCTTCTTGTTCTACCACCTTCTGAGAAAGGTGTATTAGGATTTTCAGGTTAAAATGTTGATCTATATGTTTTTCTGTAGTGCTGTCAATTGTTCAGTATATATTGAGGCTGTATTCTGGGTTATGTTTACTGTGGTATATTTCTTTTTTAACAGTATTTCTCAACATTTCCCAATTTTATTTTGACAGAATGTAGGATTTCTAAAACATTGCTCTCCCCATATTGGCCTGGTTCATTGGTTTTAGTTTTTAACATTTGTCTGTCTTTTTTTTTTTAAACTACATCTTTTATAGAGAACATATTATTGTATTTTAAATTTTAATCTGAAAACTATTACTTTTAGTTTATTTCACTTATATTATTTACTAACTGCTATATTCTTATTTATTTCTGCCATCTTGTATGTATATATGCCGTGTGTGTGTGTGTGTGTGTGTGTGTGTGTGTGTGTGTGAGTATATGATGGCAGAAATAAATAAGAACAAGCTCATAAAATGTATATATTATTTTTCTGTTGACTTCATTTCTTTCCATTGATAGATGAAATGTCTTTGTCTCAGTTTAAAAGTTACACATTTTGTTTTGTTTTGAAATAGATTTATTGAAACATAATTCACATACCATAGAGTTCAACCATTTGAAGGCATACTGTTTTGATCTGTAAATGGTGGCCTTTGATTTAAGATCTGTTAACTAATTTGTAAAGGTATAAAATGTTGCTTTGAGATTGAACACTTTTGAATTTTAATTTTAATAACACCTAATGCCCATGTATTTCTACTAGAAAATAATTTCTCAATTTGTTTCATTAAAACAGCAAGAACTTACTTTTAAAAAAAAAGGATAAAGAAAAACTTACCAGATTCAATAATGACTGATATCATGAGTATCTCCATTTTTCAAGGACAATGCTGTCCCTAGCTCTCAGGAGGAGTGATTTAATCTGTAACCACAAGAAGATAAGCATATCAGAATAAAGATAGCAATCGCCATACAAGAAACATATAAAGGGTCAATTCTTAATCAATACACAAGGGGATGTGAGAGAGAAAAAGAGCATAGGATTTGACCTGGGAGATCTGGGTGCAGTTGCATTAAATATATTCTAGTTAAATTAAAGGAGTAACCAAGTCAAGAGTCTCAATCAATAGAGGATTATTAAGCTAGAGCTTGAGGGCACGCCTGGAAAAACACAAGTCACAGACATATCTGTGGCTGGAGTCATCTGAATAGTTTCTCAGGAGGTTTATTACTTATACAGTTCCTTAAAGTGGGTAAGATAAGTAGGAAGAAGGAGGGGTAAGGGAAAGAATGATTGACATCATCTTGTTTTTGTTCCATACCTGGCAAGATAAGCACTATCGGGGTGAAAATTAACAGACTTTAGTTTTAGGAGCCACACTTAGATTGCAGACCTCAAGTTATAATTGGTATGTCCTTGTTTTATGGGAGTATATGCATCTTGAAAAATTTTGTGGCCAGCAAAACATCTTCAGATGCCTGAGGCCCTTTGCCTTTCTTTGGGGTTCTGGCTAATGGATAATTCTTTGATCAAAGTTGTGAAGTAATAACAAACAAACAAACAAACAAACAAACAAAAAACAACGAAAAAATGTGGGCCAGGTTGCATGATTCAGTCTCCTAGCTTAACTTTCTCTTTGGCATAATGAGTTTAAGGACCTGAGATTTTTATTTTCCTTTACGTCCTAAATTACTGAACTTAGAAAACAGTAATTGCATCAATCTGCTAGAGTTATTGCAAAAATGACATTAGTATAAGTAAACGCCTTAAAAAGCAAATATATATCCAAGCAATTATTTTCTTTTACGTTTGTAGATTATTTTGTATCAGATTATAAAATCATCACCGTTATGAAAAATAGATAATATAGACATTTATTAAAACTAACATCCCCTTTCTAATGCCAATGATATTATAGTATTTCTACTACAGCAATATCATTTGTTTATAATTAATACTTTATTCAAAAATGGAAATACTATACAAAAATGTTACTTTGCATTATATGGGTATAATTGTTTAAACATATAAAGATGCTTAGTGCATTTTTTCTTGCCATTAAAAAGAGTAAAGTGTCACTTTTACTGTTGCTTACTATTCTGTTTGGTTACAAGTTATTTTCTTATGATTAACGTAGTATTAATTTTTAATTTATAATCATACACAATGATTATAGTTCTTCAAGTTTAATCATACTTTTTTGTATTATATTATTTTTCTTAAGATATATTTCTAAAGTTACAGTCTTTTGATCATAACATATTTATTTTACATAACTTAAAATAGACTGTCAAAGGTCTATCCAAAATATGTGCTAATTTACACTCCTGTCAACAGAACGTTGTAGTGTTTTTCATACTGTACTCTCACCAATATTTTAAGTACATCTTTGCTAATTAGAAAGGTGACAAGTAGTAACTTTGTAGTTATAATTATTTCTCCAAATTGTTATAAATTTGAACATTTATTTAGATATTTCTTCTTTTCTACGTTGTCTGAAATTTATTCCCAGTTTATCTTTTGCTGACTCTATGTTTTTCTTATGCAAATCCTCAAGTATTATATTGAGCTTAAATACTAAGGATTTAAAAATTTTGATTTATTTGCAGTTAATATGTATTTACTTTTTCATGGTGATTTTTTTGAAATTTTGTGTAATTTAAAATTCTTTCTTTCTTTCTTTCTTTCTTTCTTTCTTTCTTTCTTTCTTTCTTTCTTTCCTTCCTTCCTTCCTTCCTTCCTTCCTTCCTTCCTTCCTTCCCTTCCTTCCTTCCTTCCTTCCTTCCTTCCTTCTTTTCCTTCTTTTCTTTCTTTCTTTCTTTCTTTCTTTCTTTCTTTCTTTCTTTCTTTCTTTCTTTCTTTCTTTCTTTCCCTCCCTTTCTCCCTCCCTCCCTCCCTTTTTCCTTTCTTTCTTTCTTTCTTTCTTTCTTTCTTTCTTTCTTTCTTTCTTTCTTTCTTTCTTTCTTTCTTTCTTTTTTTGTTGAGATGGAGTCTTCCTGTGTCACTCAGGCTGGAGTGCAGTGGCGCTATCTTGGCTCACTGCAACCTCTGCCTCCCCGGCTCAAGTGATTCTCCTGCCTCAGCCTCCCGAGTAGCTGGGATTACAGGTGGGTGCCACCATGCCTGGCTAATTTTTGTAGTTTTAGTAGAAATGGGCTTTCAGCATGTTGGCCAGGCTGGTCTCCAATTCCTGACCTCAGATGATCCGCCCACCTTGGCCTCCCTAAGTGCTGGGATTGCAGGCATGAGCCACCATGCCTGGCCTTAAATTTTTTTATGCAAATTATTTTTGAAGATTTTATCTAATTTTAATTTAATTGTAAAATATGCATAACAAACAATACAAAATGTACAAAGAAAAAAAGAAGTTATTTTCTACTAACTCATTTCCACATTAACAGCTTCTTTTTCGGTCTATGGTTTTCATTTTTCTGACACACAAAAAAGAAGCATATACACAGATGTGCATTGTTGGCTTGTGTAACTCAAACAAAACTGTGCACATATACCTGTAATTTGCCTTTTTTCTCCCTCTCTTAACACTTTCATGGACAGCCCTGTAGATTTATAGATTATTTAATTCTCTTTACAAACGTACTCATATATATATGGTTTTTAAATAAAGGGACTCTGCATTTCTTTTCACTGTGGTTTTATTTCCCGGTTTTCATGTTTGCTTGCCTCCTTCCTTCTCTCCTCTTCTTTTCCAACATCATCTAAACATTGATCTCACATTATTTGTCCTAAAAACACTTTCATATTTTCTTCTTACTTAGATAATAATTATTTGTCATTGTAGTTTCTAAAAAGATATTGGTGTATATCATGAAAAGTCACTTAAGTTCACAGTCAGAATAATACCATATTTTAAAATTACTGCATGGCATTATGTAGTAGAAATAATGTCATCATTTATTAAACCACTTCTCCTATAATGGTGATATGTTCATGGACATTCACTTTTTCTAGTGTTTTGTTGTTCTAAAAATATTGAGCAATCTCAACATTTTTATGAAGACCTTTTTGTATATGATATTTTATCTATAAAATATATTTGTTAAAGTGGTATTTCTGAGTGAAAGTATACACATTTAATGTATTATAACATATTTTGTTTTTAAAGAGGCATATCTGGGAGAATTTCCAGTGAGTTTGTAAGAATTCCCTCTTGACATCAGCAGTAGTAATTATTGTCCTTCCCCGCCCCCCAGTTTGATGGTTATAAATTGATATCTTGCTATGACTTGTCTTGGTTTTTCTCTATTTGAGTCCCTTTTCATAATTTTGTCAGTGTTTTAAATGTCTTCTCCATGAATTGCCTATTTCTCTATTAGAATATTTACCTCTCATTAATATGAAGATTTCTATGTATATATATTGTATTATGCATATATATTTCAAATCTTAACATTTTTATCAACCATGATATAATTTACTAATTTTGTCTTCTTTAATATTGGTTTGTTGACTTTGTTTCATCTGTTGCCTGCTCTACAAAAGTTTTTGTTTTTAATTTTAATATCTTCAAATATTCCAGTATTTCTTTGTTGCTGAAATTCTCTCTAGTTTCTTTTAAGGTCATAGATTTTTAAAAAATCTTTTATTTATTCAATTTTTTTAGAGACAGGGTCTCCCTCTGTTGCCTAAGCTGCAGTGCAGTGGTATGATCATAGCCCACTGCAGCCTCAAATTTCTGGGCTCAAGCAGTACTCTTGTCTCTGCTTCCAGAGTAGCTAGGACTACAGGTGTGCATCACGAGGCCCAGCTAAGGAATCATAGAATTTGAATGCACTGCCTAAGTCCTTTACTTAAGAATTTTTAAAACACAGTTCAATCTCTATTATATATGAATTTAATTTTTGATATAGGTTTGATAAGGGGTCCAAATTTTATTTTCTCCAGAAGTTAATACTGTGCCAGTATTATTTCTAAATTAATTTACATTTTGTCTCTGAATCCAATTAGGTCCTTGGTCATGTATTAACTTTTTATTTTTATATTTCAGATATAAAAAATTATATAAAATATGAATTTATATAATTTACAATATGAAAATTATATAAAATATAAACATCAATTTTTATTTTTATATTTTGGGTCTGTTTCAAATTGATGTACTCTAAAAATACTTATGTCATAATCATAATTATTTTGTGTCGATTTAGACAGGTGCCCTATAATCTAATGTCTGGTGAGTCATGTGCTTTATTAGACCATTTTTTCATACTCTTATTTGTTCTTTAAAATTTACTCCATTCTTACATAAAGTTTAATATCATTTTATTCAATTCATCTAATTCTGTGTGTACTGTAAGTACTCTGTTAGTTTCCTAGGGCTGCTATAACAAATTACCACAAACCTGGGGACTTATGACAGAAGTATATTCTCTTACAGTTCCAGAGGCCAGAATTCCAAAATCAAGTTGTTAGCAGCATTGTTGCCTTTTGGAGGCTTGGAGAATTCCGGTCCATGCCCGTCTTCCTACTTTTGGTGCCTCTAGAAGTCTTTGGCTGAGCTTGTAGAAGCTTCTCTCCAATCTGTATCCCTATCTTCATTCAACTTTTCCCAGTGTCTCTCTTCTATTTCCGTATCAGAATCTCTCATATATATATATATAGACATGAATCATTGGATTTAGGACCACTGAAAAACCAGGATGTTCTCATCTTGAGATTCTTAATTTAACTACAATTGCAAAGCCCTAATCCAAATAAGATCACATTCACAGGTATGAGAAATTATGACTTGGACATATATTTTTCATGGGCACCATTCAACCCATTACAATTATAACTATTTAAATAAAGATTTTCAAATGAATTTGAGTTATATCATCAAAGAATACAGTACAGCTTTATATTAGCTCCAATAATTTTATACTTTCATACGTTCTTGTTATTTTCTTTGTATAGGTCAGAGATCTATGTTATCTTTGTTCTTACTTTTTTTTTCATTTTTTTATTGTGTTAAGACACACATAAAATTTACCACCTTAGTTATTTGTAAGTGTGTAGTTCTCCTGTGTTAAGTATATTCATATTGATTTATATTTTTGTTATTTTTAAATAAATAATATTTTCCTATTTATATGTGATGATTACTGTAAAAATAAAACAGCTATTGATGTTTTCCCATTTATCTTATGTTATGAATTAAACTGTATCCCCCCAAAATTCATATGTTGAAGTGGTATTGTATTAAACTTAGCGATATTAGTACAAATTCATATTAATATTTATATATATATAGGGATACATCAGTTAGCATGCATACACATATTTTCTTTTTTTTTTTTCCTTTTTGAGATGGAGTCTTGCTCTGTCTCCCAGGCAGGAGTGCAGTGGTACGGTCTCAGCTTACTGTCCAACCTCCACCTCCTGGGTTTAAGCAATTCTCCTACCTCAGCCTCCCAAGGCTAGGATTACAGGTGCCCACCACCACCCCCAGCTAATTTTTGTATTTTTAGTAGAGACAGGGTTTTGCCACGTTGACTAGGCTGGTCTTGAGCTCCCGATCTCAAGTGATCTCTCCGCCTCAGCCTCCCAAAGTGCTGGGATTACAGGCATGAGCCACCACACCCAGCCCACATATTTTCTATCTCTTTTTACTGAGGTGTAGAAACAGTGCACCCCAATAGTAATGAGCATAATTCGTGCCCAGAACTCCTTGGAGAAACAGATTATTCTTGGGTTGGGACAAGACAAATATAAGATGAGCCTGTTGCATCTTGTAGCAGCAGAAAGTGCTGCTGCTTACACTTACATGCAATGACTGTAGCTGGAATGATCTTAGCAACAAAATACAAAGAGCTAGTACTGGGTTAAAACTCAAAGAATAAAATAAATTCCCATAAGTACACACCAAAATAAACAGACAATTGTGCAAATAAATAAGTGCAGGAGCAGTAACAAATTTTTCTTACAAAAGGTTTCAAATTAATAACTGTAGAAACAATGATAAAAATAAAGTCAGGATTAGAACACCAGTTATAATTGCCCAAAGCAGGATCCACCAGTGAGTGCTGAAACTACCGGATAAAACTTTAAAAGGAAACACAATGGTTGCTTAGCCCCCAAATATTGCGCCAAACTATTAATTGTCATGACAATTTTATCACTTGTCTACCAATTCTTGATACACTTCTTCCTGTAGAGAGAGCTTACTTTCCTCACCTTGAGTGTGAACTGGACTTAGTGACACACATTTAACAAGGAGGTTGTGGAAAGGGAAAAATAATGACGTTATAGTGGAAAAACTAGGTATACACCACCTTAACCAAGTGATCAGGATAATGTCATCAGTGATAAACCATGTGGATATCATAAACCTCTTGATATGATTTGATGAGAAGGGCACTTCAACTCTGTGGTATTCTTTCTAAAAATTAATAAGTCCAGTCTAAACAAGAGAGCACATCAGACAAACCAAAATTGAAGGACATTCTATAATACATCACCAGTATTCCTTAAAGTGTCAAAGTCATGAAGACAGGAAAAGCCTGAGAAACGATCACAGATTGGAGGAGTATTTACTACATGATGCCTAAATGCAGCATGGTATTCTGGATTGGATACTGGAACAGGAAATGGACGTATATTGAAAGAATGAAAAAACTCCAAATAAATACTCTAATTTTGTTAATAGTATTGTGGCAATATAATTTTTAGTTTTGATAAATATATCATGTTTATGTAAGATGTTAACATTATAGAAATCTGGGAGAAAAGTATACATGAACTATATTCTACCTTTGTAAGTCATTTGTAAATTTGAAATTTTTTAAAAATAAAAATAAATTTTAAGTGGGTATCCAAAGAGATATTAGACGAATGCAAAAACAGAACAAAACGAAACAAAACAAAAACAAAAACCAAGAAAAAAAAAGGGGAGAAAGTAACAACAGAAGGAAAGGAAGGAAGGAAGGAGGAAGGAAGGAAGGAAGGAAGGAAGGAAGGAAGGAAGGAAGGAAGGAAGGAAGAAAGATGACAATGTGAAAATCAGATTAAATATATGATCAAATACTACAAAGAGAAAAAAGAAGAAATTATGCAATTAAACACAGTAATGTAATTGAAGAGTGTAAAATGCATTTAAACCTGTATGCATAAAACCACACCACAACTAAAAATATAAGTTTTAAATCTAATAGAAATACAGGCAGAACGTAACAGGTTATCTGTTGGTAACTCAGTAGTGTGAAAATTTATTTCCAAGAAACAGATGAGGTTTGAAAGAAAAAAGAAAAATTAAAATCATACTGTTTTTCCTCAGGCAGCCTTACAGAAATAAGATTATTTTCTAATGGGCTTTGTGCATTTTCCTAGGAAACAGCTGCTGTGATTTTGGAGGTAGTTGTGCTCAACAAGAGTTGTGTGAGGTTCTTGGATCTTCCTGACTCTCAAAATCAGTGTGCAGCTGAGGGGTACTGGGGACTCCCTGACCTTTGTTCTTCCAGCCTTTCTAATACTTCTATCAGTACCAGTTCACCTTATTCAGTCTCTCCCTGCTTGAAGTAATTGATGTGTTTTGTTTTCTGAATAAAGCTGCCAGATACAGAAATCTTCATAAAAATAAAATGACACTGGTAGATTTAAAACACCTCTTTCAGAATTGTCAGATATAACGTTAAGAAAAAGAAAAAAACAAAGAAAATAGATAAACTGAATAAAAGTATTGACAGATTCAGCTTAATAGGTATATAAGGAATTTATATAACTTGAAATTATATTTCTGGAAGCACATACAAATATCAATCTCGTAACTGACAAATGTATATCAGCAACTATTCAGAAGTAGGGATTTTATAAACTAAAACACTTTTACCATGATAACCCTTGGCTGAAAGCATAAATTAGATAATCAATTATGAAATATCTTTGAAAATAATTTTAACGATAAATTTATGTCAAATCTAAAGGACCCAGAAATACTTTACTTGGAAAATAAGTAAAAGTCATAAACACCTTCAGAAGAAAATACATTAGGACTTAACTTAGGAAACTGAGAAACAAACAACCAAAAAAAGTACAAAATTAATAATAATATTAATTGTATATAATAAACAGAAAACCTAAAGTTAACAGATGAGAAACAAAGGAAAAAAGTAGGAACAATAAGTAAATTCCAAAGTTTATCTTAGAAAATAAGTTTTTAAAAATTAAACCTTTTGTGAAAAAAAAGTTTAGCTAGAAGAATTAACAGGCAAACATACATTAGAGCATTAAAGAATTATACAAACAATGCTTTTCCCTGGCAGTAATTTCATTGTTTTTATGTCAAACAGATTTTATTTTTTTCCATTGGAAGATCAGGTTGATCATCACGTATTTCTTTTAGCTTTTAAAATCTGTCTATATGTATATAAGGCACTTCAAAAAGTCTGTGAAAATGGAATTAAAAGATAAAAATTAAAAATATAAACTGTATTTTTCAACATAAGCTCCGTGAAGTTCAAGACACTTTTGGAAGTGATTTAGTCATTTAGTCCATCCCTAAGGAACTGAGGGTCCTGGGAATTTAATCATGTCAAAGCAGCCTTGTTTTGCATTATTAACTGAAGAAAAATGAGGGCTTTTTAAAGATTTTTTTTTTAAGATTAGGAAGCAAAAAGAAGAAGGAGCTAAATCAGGACGGTTAGTTGGACACCTAATTATTTCCTATCAAATCTCTCACAAAGTTGCCCTTGTTTGGTGAAAGGAATGAGTAGGAGCATTGTTATGGTGGAGAAAGGCTCTCTGGTGAAGACTTCTGGGTTTTTATGCTAAAGCTTTGGCTAATTTTCTCAAAACACTCTCATAATAAGCAGATGTTGTTGTTCTTTACCCTCCGGAAAATTAACAAGCAAAATGTCTTAAGTATTGGGGAAAAAACAAAACAAAACAAAAAAAAAACTGTTGCCATGACCTTTGCTCTTGGCTGGTCCACTTTTGCTTTGGCTGGACCACTTCTACCTGTTGGTAGCCATGACTTTGATCATGCTTTGTCTTCAGGATGGTATGATAAGGCTGTGTTTCTTTCTTGTTACAGTTCTTTTAAGAAATGTTTCAAGTTCTTGATCTCACTTGGTTAAAATTTCCATTGAAAGCTCGGTTCTTGTCTGCAGTTGATATGTACGCAATAGTTTTGGCACCTATTGAGTGGAAAGTTTGCTGAACTTTAAGTTTTCAGTCAAAATTGTGTAAGTAGGAGTTTGAAACCAGCCTGGCCAACATGGCAAAACCCCATCTCTACTAAAAATACAGAAATTCAGGTATGGTGGTAGGTGCCTGTAATCCTAGCTACTCAGGAGGCTGAGGCCAGAGAATCACTTGAACCCAGGAGACAGAAGTTGCAGTGAGCCAAGATGGCACCATTATCATTGCACTTCAAACGGGGCGACAGAGCAAGACTCCATCTCAAAAAAAAAAAAAGAAGTAGAACCACTTGAGAATTCTATGGAGTTGGCTATTGCTTTTGCTGTTAATTGTCAGTTGTCTTCCATGTGGGCACAAACAAGACTTAATTTTTTTCTCACAGATTGATGTCAATGGTCTGCCGCTGAGAACTTCATCTTCAACATCATCTTATCTTTTCTTAAAACAAGTTATCCATTTGTATACTACTGACTTCTTTGGAGTATTGTCCTCATAAACTTTTGGTAAAGCATCAATAATTTCACCATTCTTCCACCCACACTCTGCCATAAATTTGATGTTTGTTCTTGCTTTAATTTTAGCAGAATGCATGTTGATCTTACAGAGGCTTTTTTCAAACTGTTGTCTTATCCTTATCAGTGTCTCAGACTAGATCCTGTTCAGACATATTAAAGCAGTTTAGTACAAATTTATATTGGTTTTACAGAAGCATTGAAATCCATGCATTGTTTTTTCATAATGTGTATTTTCCACGAAGTTTTTGAAGACCTCTCGTGTGTGTGTGTGTGTGTGTGTGTGTGTGTGTGTTTGTCTATCTCTTGAGCTATTTAACATACATTTCCTTATGTGTGCAGTGGAGATGGCTATTTGTGTACCTGAATCCGTTCTCTCATTGTGTTGTAATGGAGTTGTAGGTGACACACAGTTGTTCAGTGAGAGAATGCATTTCCAAGCATGCATTTAGATCTGTTCATGTTAGGATGTCATCACTGATGAAAGATGGATGGTAGTGATGGGTATCATATTCAAATTTTCTATATCTGTGCATCTGCACCTCTTCATTTATGCTGCTGTCCCTTCCTATAAGCTGGAACCAAGATGTACAATATTTGCAATCCAAGTTTCAACCAATCAAATGAGAACAACATCTCAGGCAATGGACAATGGAAAGACTTTAGGTCCCTGATTCTGTACCCACAACTTAAAAAAATAATGTTGCAATGGAGAGCTATTTGTCAACAGTAATTTATTATTTACTCCAACTACTATGTTATATAAATTTAACTATTTTTTCCACAATAGCCAAACAGATTTCTGAACTGTATAAATATTCAATTTTCTTTGTTTGAATTTTCAGCTTTTATATATACAAATTTTTTATATTCTAATGTCTTTTTCTGAATTAACTATGCTACTCTGATCTGTCCCATTTACTTTTGTTTGCTTAGACACAAGAAAAAAAAATGTGATCAAAGAGTCAGAAAATTTTAGAGCTTTAGTGGAACTCAGTGGCCATTTGCTCCATCATTTCTCATCTGTTAAAAAAAAATAATGTTCTGTCAGATGTGAATAGATTTTTCTAAAACTGAAGAGTAAATCAAAGAGTTTCCATGGCTAATTAAGTTTGGGAAGTCCTGTATACTTTTTTCCTCTCTTGAAGATTTACAGAATACATTAGGATATCAAAGGCTTTGTGAAATCCTGCAGTAACTAAGAATTTCTCAAACATATATACTCATTATATTCATTTTAAATGGGACACTTTCAGTTACTTGAGAGGGCATGGCATTTCACCAACACTAAAACAAAACAAAACCAAAAATAGGATCTATGCACCACCCCACATAGCATCTTTTGTATCATATCTAGCTCCAACTCAGAGATGTCTAATAAGGAGGCAAAGCTGGGCGTGGTGGCGCACGCTTGTAATTCCAGCAATTTGGGAGACCGAGGCAGGCGGATCATGAGGTCAGGAGATCGAGACCATCCTGGCTAACAGGGCGAAACCCTGTCTCTACTAAAAATACAAAAAATTAGCCGGGTGTGGTGGTGGGCGCCTGTAGTCCCAGCTATTTGGGAGGCTGAGGCAGGAGAATGGCGTGAACCCGGGAGGCGGAGGTTGCAGTGAGCCGAGATCGCGGCAGTGTACTCCAGCCTGGGCGACAGAGTGAGGCTGCGTCCCGAAATAACAACAACAACAACAACAACAACAACGAGGCATTCCATGGGCTTTCACTTTTCATTCCTGAATTATCCTGTTGGATGTGCCTTTATAATGGGCTATAAAATATAAGAAATACAAGTTCAATGGTGTTGGCAAATTATGAAGTTTCTCACACAAACATAAACCCTCTTGAACGATCAATGGGAAATATGCTTGTTGTTTCGATGGCAGAGAGTGAGTGACAAAATAGAGGTAAACTATTAACATTTCTCAGAATCTGTGGTCTAAAATAGTCACATGCCGACTAAAAAATTGTATGTCCTGAATATGTTCCTATAGGACACCCTAGCAGTGGCAACAAATAGCCTTCATTTGTTTGATGGTTAGGATGGCTCTGTCCACTGAGGAGCTCTGCCTGCTTTGTTTCCTCATCCCATACCCAGTAGTCTCTCTTTTTCATCTCATTTTATAATGTATTTTATCCAATCCTCAAAATTATTTGTACTCAGCAGTAATGTGTTTTGTTCTGATTATTCAACCTCTCTTGGTTGTGAATTTGATACTCCAGAACCCAAGCATCTGAAGTTCAGAAGCTTTTGCTCAAAACTGTTTTTCTTATTTTTTAAAACCTTATCAGAAGCCCTAAAGCTCACCACCCATTACTCTATTTTGCTATTTTTCCTCTATCACCTCTTTTCTAGAATACACCATTAAACACCCTAAATGCTGTCTGAGTAGAAAGAAGGGTGACATCACAGATCAGCAGATGTATGTGTGTGGATGGGAGCACGCTGTGCTGGCTAGTGTCTCAAAATATTCTATTCTCTCATATATCTTTTATATAACTTGCACGAAGTACTTTAAATATGACTTCTGAAGTAAACACAGATTATTTCATTTCTCCCATTGTCACTTTTTCTTAATACTAATTGAGGACAGTTAGCACTGTCTACGAAGTCATCTTTCCTCCTGATAATTTCCAAATTCTCTATCACTTTCCTGATTTCGTCCTTCTAGTCCTTCTAGTTACATGCACATGTCCTTTTTTTTTTTTTTTTTTTTGTTTTGTTTTTTTTTTTTTTTTGTTTTGTTTTGTTTTGTTTTGTTTTGTTTTGTTTTGTTTTCTGAGAGGGAGTCTCGCTCTGTCGCCCAGGCTGGAGTGCAGTGGTGAGATCTCGGCTCACTACAAGCTCCGCCTCCCAGGTTCACGCCATTCTCCTGCCCCAGCCTCCCGAGTAGCTGGGACTACAGGCGCCAGCCACCATGCCCGGCTAATTTTTTTGTATTTTTAGTAGAGACGGGGTTTCACCGTGTTAGTCAGGATGGTCTAGAGCTCCCGACCGCGTGATCCACCTGCCTCAGCTTCCCAAAGTGCTGGTATTACAGGCGTGAGCCCCCGCGCCTGGCGGTTACATGTACATTTGTATAACACATGCTTCAGTAGATCTCATGCTCTGCAAAAGCATGACTTTTCTGAAGGAACTTTTATACACTCTAAGTGGGAGTGTAAATTAGTACAGCCATATTGGGAAACAGTATAGAAGTTTCTCAAAAAACTAAAAATAGAGCTACCATGAAAGCCAGCAATCTCACAAATGGGAATTTATTCAAAGGAAGGAAATTAGTATATCAAAGTGATATCTTCACCCCCATATTTATTGCAGAACTATTCACAATAGCCAAGATATGGAATCAACCTAAGTATCCATCAGTAGAAAATGTGGTATGTATACACAATGGAATACTATTCAGACATAAAGAAAGAATAAAATCCTGCAATTTACAGCAACATGGATGGAGCTGGGGGCCGTTAAGTAAAATAAACCAGGCACAGAAGGACAAATATTACATGTTCTCACTCATATGGGAGAGCAAAACATTTAATCTCATGAAGGTAGACAGCAGAATGTTGGATATGAGAGACTGGGAAGGGTGCCTTTGCATGAAGGGGATGAAGAAAGGGTACAAACATAAAATTAGTTAAAGGAAATTAGTTCTAGTGTTTGACAGCACAGTAGAGTGACAATATTGTATTGTATATTCACAATAGTGAGAAGATTTGAAATGTTCTAGAAATGTATAAGGTAATGGGTATACTAATTTTCCTGATTTGATCATTACACATTGCATGCTTGCACCAAAATATTACATGTATTCCATAAATATGTACAAATATTATGTATCTATTTAAAAATTCATACACTTTCCTATAGAAATAATGTTGAAAAGTTACTAAGAAGGTTCTTTGCCCCATGTATTTTACCATTAAATTAGTTTTGACCATGAATGCTTTTTTCTTTAGATATGCCTCATCATTTCTAGACAATTGTCTTTTAAAATACACATACTGTCATGGTAGGCATAACATAAAAGTTTTAAATAATTTACTATGGGAAAGATTTTCAGACCTTTTTTCTTTTTCTTTTTTTTAACTGCAGAATCCTTAACACTTGTTAGTCGGCAAGAAGAAAGAGTAAGTATGCTGATAAGAGAGGATTTTAGTTTTCTATGACAGGCATAATAAATCACCACAAAATTAGGCAGCTTGTAACAATGAAAATTTATTATTTCACAGTTCTGTAGGTCAGAAGTTTGGCATGGGTCTTACTGGACTAAAATCAAGGTGTTAGTTGGGCTGTTTCTTACTGAAGATTCTATGGGATAAACTAGTTCTTTGCTCGTTCAGTTTCTTGCAGCTGTAGGACTGAGGTCTTTTTTTTTTTTTTTTTTTTTTTTGGCTAGCTGAGCTATTGGTCACCTGGTAGAGACTGCCCACATGCCTCCACTCAGGGACCCCTTCCTTCATCTTCAAAGTCAGTAACTCAGAAGTCTTGACTTTGAGTCAAAAATAAGAGGAACTCAGGCAGGCAGAGTTCCTCTCACTCTTCAAACTTCTCCTGCCCCTTCTTCTATCATCACATCATTCTGATCAACACTTTTGCTTTTTTTCCAGTTTTCAAGGTTCATGTGACGAAATTGGGCCTATTCAGATAATTCAGGATAACTAGACTCTATTTTCCAAAGGCAGTATCTGCCACAACTCAAGGTGTGTTAACTCTAGATCTAATATGTCATCTGAAGAAGTTTTTCATATAATTTCAATAATGCTATCCTAATGTTTATGTTTTTATTTGTTTTGTTCAGAGTAAAGGTGAATAAAACATAAGATATGCTTTATATGTCCATATCTAAGGCAGACAAAATGCTATATCTTCACCAAATTTTTTCATTTCTTCCTATGTGGACAGCAACACTGCATTTCTCAGCCTCCTGTTTCTGGATTGGGCCATATGACTATTGTTGCCCAATAGCATATTGGTTAATATAATGTGTGCCACTTCTAGACTTGGCCAATTCAAAAATTAAACCTTTCATAACAATAGTTTTCTTTCTTGCTCTTTTGTTGTGTCTAGAGAAAAATGTGTTGAGGATGATGTCATCACAGTGTGAAAAGGCGTGAGTCCCTGAATAACTAAATGAAACATATCATCCTCCCAGCCCCACCCATGTAGGGATGCTATGTGAGCAAGAAATACACTTTATTTTCTTAAGCCTCTGAGATTTTGGGATACTTTATTGTATTCATTAGCCCACCCTTGTATCTGTCAAATGCTTACTGAGCGTTTACTTTCTCAAAAGCTTTAATTAAAAACTATGAAATGTAAGAAATGGAAAGAAATTTACATCAATGGTCCCAGCCTTGGTTACATAAGAAATATTTGGAGGAAGTTTTAAATATATTTATATGTCTAATGAATCAAAATTTCAATGTGTTTAAGAATATCAAGGATATCAGGTAGAACTTTCATTTTGTTCAGATGAGAAATCTAAGATTGAAGCTTCTTTGAAGCATCTGAAATAGTTGCTTCACATAACATTAGTAGTACAGTCAGCACCAGAACACACATTACTCAATTCTCAGTCCAGTGATATTTGATTTCTTCCATACTGTAATTGTCAATTTAACTCATGAGAATTAATGGAATGAGAATTGAGATGGTATGTAAATTAAGTAATTAGAAGCAAAAATGTTTTCATGTTTCCAGAATTATCTATAAATTAAATTCTAACTCCCCGATTTTGTAGCACCTCTACCTGAACCCATCTTTGCAAACATGAATGTCTACAATTAGAGAATTTCATGTCATCTAACGTATTGTGTGGGATATAAACTGCCTTAACTATAAATGAGCTTAACTTGTTAAAAGTCCCAATTTCAACTCATGACATTTTGTGACTAATTCTTTTTCTTAAATACTCTTCACTCTACACCCACACTATTAAAATTTTGCTTACCCATGGGAATTCTATCAAATAGTTGAAAGGCAGGGACTGAAAAGAAACGTTTTCATTCTTAGAAGAGATACATTTGAGTTAATTAGAAACTGAAAAATGTAGACAGTTGTAGAGTTGCTACTGAGTAAGTGAGAAGACTCTGTTGATGGCAACTGAGGAAAGAGCCAGCACAGCATCCAAGTCCAACCCACCTGCTCCCACCAGGAATGTTTTAAATCGATATCCATTACAGATGTATATCCATATATATCCATTGTATATATCCATATATACATTTGACAGTAATTCCAAGTAAAATATAAACTTTGTTTCCAATAATAGATGTTGTTCCTGTAAAAGAATTTTTATCCCTTACCAATCATGGAAACTCATCACCTTGAAATAAATTGAGACTGTCTAAAGTAACTCAAATTTATAAATTTATACACATCACACACACACACAAATGCACACACATAAGGTAATTCATTTAAGCCTTGATGGCGATATTTTCCTTATATTCTCTGTCAATGTGGATGTGTAAAAGCTACTTATATTACTATCCAGATTAAAATTTTAATTTCCCCTTTTACCTGTGTTTATCAAATTAGCTGGATGAATAAGGTTTAAGTAATTGCTTTATTCCCAATAGAAAAAAGTGAGAAGGGGGTGAGGAATGGGGATGTGGAGAGTGGGAAAGATTATATAAAATTACAGGTGTGCTGTGTTTCTCACTGCTGGTCACAGCCAGAATTTTTCTAGAGAGAAGTATCACTTGTGAAGATAGCCAGGTGGAAAATGACTAGTTTTATTAAAAATAGCAGTAATGGAAAAGCATCTACCTACTATCAAATACACTTTAATACAACTATAAACTGTGAGCACAGCTCTGGTGCTCTAGCCATCTACAGGCTAGGAATTGTGTCATGTTTTGTTCAAACCAACTTAGAGTTTAATCAAAGCAGACAAACAGCACTGAGTATCAAAAGAAAAAAAGTGGTCCCTCTTATCTCTCCAACTCATGCCTTTATTTTGGTAATGTGAAGATTACGGAAGGAAATTGAAGAAGTATACGGTGGTAGTCTAGTAAAGAAGGCTCCGACCAGAGGGAATCTTTGGCTTTGGAAATTTTCCCCCACACAGCACAGGAAATATTCTGTAGTCCCAGCTGAGCCATCAATCTGTGGGTCACATATAACGTTCCTGTACCAGTCATCAAATCTCCAGGAGCTTTAGGGTGATAAAGAATGATTCCACCAATATGAAAAATCAAAATAGTCTCTAAAAATCTGATATCTTTAAAGTTCTTTTATTGCTAGCTTCTTTTAAAACATAGAAATGAAGAGCCATATCTCAGGCTCTAGCTCCAGTATTTTGAATTCTATTATTCCTAAATTGATCTTTGCACACATCATAGGAAGTTCTAAATATTTTTGAACATTTTGAACCAAGTTTGAAGTTCATTCTTTTTTATTTTTATTTTTATTTTTTTCTGAGACTGAGTTTTTTTTCTGTCGCCCAGGCTGTAGTGCAGTGGTGTGATCTCAGCTCACTGCAACCTCAGCTTCCTGGGTTCAAGAGATTCTCCTGCATCAGCCTCCTCAGTATCTGGGACCACAGGTGCGTGCCACCATGCCTGGCTACATTTTTTGTATTTTAGTAGAGACAGGGTTTCATCATGTTGGCCAGGATAGTCTCAATCTCCTGACCTCAAGTGATCCACCTGCCTCAACCTCCCAAAATGCTGGATTACAGGCGTCAGCCACCGTGCCTGGCCGAAGTTCATTCTTCACAATCATTCCACTGTGATCTTCATGATTCTATCCCTGAGGTCTTAGCCTCAATTTTGCTAAAGATCTAGGTCAAAGCTGACCTTTGTCTATAAAGCCATAATTTTCAATTAAGGTTCTACCTTTTTTTATTTTAGGAAATGCAAAAGATCTTTGCCAAATAGCAACTTCAGTTCATTCATTTTTATCTTCTGGGAACACTGTGATGAGAATACTTGTGAAGGTTCAATGTTGAAGCCTGCTTTGATGAAGAAAAGATATCTGTCACTCAGTGTAAAGAGTAGTATGACACATATTTGCCAGCTTTATGCTGTACCTTCTCTTGAGCCTCTATTAAAATAAAATGTTGTTATTATAGCTAATGAAAATGCATTCAGGCCTAGTTGCCAGTTGTTAAAGCATTGCTACATGCAAAAAGAAAAAAAAAAAACTAAGAAAAGAAATGTAAATAAGTAGAGAGTTTGGGAGCAATGTAGCTCCTGCATTACCATGGAAAATTCTTTTCCCAAGGGAATTATTTTCCAAGACTCTCTTAAAAACATTTATTCAACTCCTTCTATTACTCAGTCTCACTCTCCTTTCCATTCTTCCCAAATCCTCCTGCCTTTGTCATTAAACAACCTGGCTGTCTATACCTAATAACTTGTCATTGACTAATAGATTTATCTGATTTTTCTATAAATCAGCGATCAAACAAGGACTAGGATGCCAGCTCATTTAAGTAACATCACTTCCCATATAATCACAGAGTCAACATAATTGAACTACCAAGTATAAAGATACCTATTAGTGGTTAATCTAGTAAAAATAGACAAAAATATTTTTGTCATTTCATGTCATTCAGAATGGTCTCAACATTTGTCAGTTAGCTGAGAGAAAGAAACATAAATACATTACGTATTTACTCTGCTGTTCTGTTATGGATGATGTTTATTTTTGAATATGTACTATCAGTGGTTGTTTACATATTTAATTTCTTTTTAAAACATTTTCCCCACAAGCCTCAACTGTAGCAAAGTGACACATAAATGGACCTCCCCGCCAAGAGAATATAAAGAGTGCAAAAGATTGATGTGTCAAAAAGCCAACTTAACAGATATTCAAAATGAAATCCTCAACAGAACTCTGCATAATACTCTCATACAGCCATCTGCCATTTTTTATAATACAAACGTGTCAATAAACATGTAAGTTTTTAATAATTTATATGCATATACAATCATTGATTCATGTATTAAAATTTAATATTTTTATGTAACGTAAAAGACAGAATTTCTAATGTTTTTATCTTCAACACTCCACTTTGAAGACATCTATCTTAGTATAACCATTAATTATCCAACATGTTTATTTTTAGAACATAAAGTAAGTAATGGAAAAGTATACCCAATGATTTCTGTTAGGTAGTAGCAGCTGTCTTAATGCAATTGTCTTCAGACATCCTCCACAAACCACAGTGCAACAAGATGAACAAATAAAATCACAGAAGCTTAATGTAAACAGTATAACTAGGAGAGATAGATGATTGTATAAACATCAATTTACAGATTAGTTAGGAAATAACTGTCTGAAACCATTAGAGACACTCCTGAACCTGTGCCATAATGGATCAGCAGGGAAAGTCTGTACAAAAATGAGGAGAAGGTAGTGGGTGCCTAGCACTGTTAAATACAGGTAAAATCACCCTCAGAAAAAGTAACACCCTGGTTGAGAAATACTGAGAATGGTTGTCCTGACAGTTATAGAATGGGCATGACTAACCTCTGCTGGATAGAAAATCAATCAGTCTGGATGGAGGTAGGAATTGCCTGAGAACAGTCATGAAAGAAATTTCTAGGGTAATGATAATGTACTATATTCTGAATAGCTGGCTAAGTAACATAATTGTATGCATTCATAAAAAATCATCAAATAGAACACCTGATGTCTGTACATTTTATTTTACATAAATTTTACCTAAAAATGCAAATGCATATTGAACTCTACTCAATTAAAAGTACCCAGAGGTAGTTAGCAATGGCATGCTTTGATTTCAGCAAGAAACCTGCTGGTAAATGAATCCAAAAAAAAATGAAGACGGAGAAGAAGAAAGAAGAATAAGGAAGAGGAGATGGAGAAGAAGAAGGAGGAAAAACGAGGAGGAGGTGGTGAAAGAGGAGAAAGAGAGGAATAGATAAGCTGGAGTAAAAGATTGATTATGATTTTGTGATTAAGACAATATAGGAAAGCGTTAACTGAACAGTCAGATTGTGGTATATGGGTATCATGTGTAATTCTTTTAAATTTTTGTATGCTTGAAATTTTTTCTAATAAATTCTTGAAAAAAATTCAAGAAAGTTTTGCATGTTACTCTATATTTGTCTGTTTAGAAACATACAAATGCTTACAATGATCAACCATAATGAGCAATGAAAGTTTTCTACCTGAAACATAGCTTCATGGGAAAAAGGCCTTGTGCATTAGTATGTATTAAGTTTAAGAAACTGAACTCAACTCTAAAAATTGTACCACTTTCTAAGAGGATCAGCAACTTTGCAATTTTTATTTTTTTTATAATGATATTGTAAGAAGCCATTGATATACAAATTTATGCATTCATTTGTTAATTCACTTAATTAATATTTATTGAGACTGTTCCACATATTTTGCAAAGCACTAGGAAGACAGTAGTAAACACTAAAGAGAGAATCCCTGTCTCCTAAAGAATGTGTCTGTAATGGAGAAGGGAGCAATCAGACATGTAAATATAATTAATAACTTAAGCATTCTGATAGCCAAAGGTCCCAGTGCTAAAGACATGTAACCATTCAAATAACACTTTTATCCCTACATCTGAGTATTTACTGAGAAAGAATGCATTTAGTGCAGTAAAAGAAATAGTTCAGCAATTGAAGAGCAGCTGATATTTTCAGGCTTTGATGGTAGACATTTAGATTAGTGAATCTTCTTGCTAAGAGTTCAGCTAACTTGTGTTGGAAGCAGTCTAGCCCAATAACTATGAGCCTGATTCTAAAGGACCCATTCTAGCACTTGCTAAGTTTAGCGCCCTTACCACGTTATTAAAACTCTCTGTGCCTTGTTCCTAGGTTAAGATTTTATAATAGCAGCCACCACATATGGCTATCTGTTTGTTTATTTGTTTTGTGTTTTTTGAGACAGAGCCTCACTCTGTCACTTAGGCTGGAGTGCAGTGGTGCTATCTTGGCTCACTGCAACCTCTGCCTCCTGGGCTCAAGTGATCCTCCCACCTCGGCCTCTCAAAAAGCTGGGATTACAGGCATGTGCCACCACACCTGGCTAATTTTTTGTATTTTTTTTTCTTTCTTTTTTTTTTTTTTTGTAGAGACAGAATTTTGCTATGTTGCTAGACTGGTCTCAAAATCCTGGGCTCAAGTGATCCATCCACCTCAACCTCCCAAAGTGCTAAGATTACAGGCATGAGCCACTGTGCCCAGTCCACATATGGCTATTTGACAAAAAAATTGAAAAATAAAAAAAAGATTGGATTCATGTGATGTGCTTAGAGTGGTCCCTGGTCCATAGTAAACATTCAATAAACATTTATTATTATTATTATTATTATTATGTGGTCACTGACTCTTTCATATGATTCTTGAAGAATTTTCTTCAAATTTAATTGAGAATGTTAAATATTGTCAGTAATCCAATAGGAAATATTATTTTACTTAGATATCGAGACTTGCATGAAGGGCATCTTTAGAGGAAAGAAGAAGGGATGTTTAGGCACTCAAAGACTGGCAGTGGTAGGAAGCCTAAAGGAAGCCTAAGACTAATGGAGCAAATGAAGGAGACAGTATTGTGTAAGAATCCCAATGCGGGCTGGAGCCTTGGTGGTAGGATGCCTGGGAGGAGCTGTAGATCCCTGCCAATGCCAGAATTTCAGTGCCCAAAGCAGGGAAAGAGCAGGGATGAAAACACATCCTATTGCCTTCCAGTGCCTCCCGTTGGCTAAACCTAAAAAAGAACCCAGTTGGTGAGGTAGCTTGGAGATGCAGGGTCTACTTCCTAAGATCAGGGCAAAAAAGAAAAAGATGGAAAGTGGATCTGAGGAAAATCAACATAGTAACCAGATTCCTAGATACAGATAATACCAACATCTCACAAATGGGTCACATGAAGAAATTTATCATTTTGACTGCTATATTGAGCATTCCAATAACAGCAAGAGAGCGATTTCTTAAGAAAAGGCAACCATGGAAAATTCAGTGGTTATTTGCATGTCTAGGATTTGCTATGATCTTGTTGCAAAGATACACATCTGAAGATTTATATAGAGTAGATTTGGCTTCACCTCTGCACCTGTTCATTCACTTTTTCTGTCAAAAATATATTTATCGGTAGTTTTCTACAAAATATTTTACAATTAACCCACTTTCAAAAATAATATAACAACACATTTAGAAATAGAGTGAAAAGAGACTTTAAAATTTTTCAATCATACATTTTCAGCTTTAATCTAAACAACTCAGTTAATCTCGCTTTTACTACCTAGTATCTAAATAATATTTTTAGGATCAGAAAAACATGTCATTTTACCTCTGCTTCTATAAAACTATCTTTTGGGAATGGGAACCTGGCACTCTGTCTCTCTCTCTTTCTCTCTCACACTTGCTCTCTGGCTTTCTTTTTTAATTCAAAAATAGATTGGGGTTATCTATAAGTAAAGTCTTCACCAAATTTTTTCTAATTACTGAAGCTTCAACTCCTAAGGCAAACTTGAAAGACCTTGAAAAAATTTCAAATATGCTTTCACTTGCTTATTTGATTTTGCTTTTCATTGTATTACACCTAGACAACACTTTCTATTTCTGTTTGCAAAAAGCTAGTAATTATTTTCTTCCATCATTTTCATTTTGTTTTTTAATGTGTCTGCAAGTGTCATGGTCTCACTGAGTTACTACTTAAAGTTTATTCACAAAAGAGGCCTAGGTTTACTTCCATACTAATAACAAAAATTACTTTTTTAATATTAGTACTTAAGTACAACCTGCAATTATCAAGTTAACTGTATTTATTTGCCTGTATCTGTGAAGAGAGGCATATCACTTTCTTGAGTGGAAGAATTAGAAGAATTATTGTCTAGATTCTTAGGGGAAAATCTCTTCTTCAATACTTGACTTTATATTATTTCAATTTTACAAATTATTATTTTTATTGGTTTTAAATTTTATATCTCAAGTTTTATATTTGTATCCAAAAATATATGTTTCTTGTGGAAATATAGTTTGAAACTTATACATTTGAAAAAATAAAAATGAAGAAAAACACTAAAGCCATACTCATGCACACACAAAGACTTTACCAATAATCACTCAATAAATGTTTCAGTAATTTTATATTTCAGAAAGCCACATTTCCACTATAAATTCTTATAACTTACATCCCAATTTATATCTGTTTACTTCTTTGTCTTTCCTTCTGGATAGTATCATATAATTCTTAATCACCTACACCCTCTGCCTAGTACTTTTACTGATACAAAACTAGCACTAAATATATATTTTTGAAGGAGTCAATGCATAATTGAATAAATGAAAATAAGTAATGGAATGACCAATTTTAATTTTTCTATGGGCTATTGATACTCAGGGAGATAATTCTTTGGCCTAATATTCTGTATGCAATGCTCTCCCTAACTAATATCTGAGCAAGTGAAGGCTAAATACAAATAGAATTCTTAAAATGTCCAAATATTAAAACAATGTCCACCAAAAAATCAGAGCACATCTCCCCCTCCAAAGGAACGCAGCTCATCACCAGCAACGGAACAAAGCTGGATGGAGAATGACTTTGACGAGTTGAGAGAAGAAGGTTTCAGTCGATCAAACTTCTCAGAGCTAAAGGAGGAACTACGTAACCAGCACAAAGAAACTAAAAACCTTGAAAAAAGGTTTGACTAATGGCTAACGGCTAACTAGAATCACCAATGTAGAGAAGTCCTTAAAATAACTAATAGAGATGAAAACCATAACACGAGAAGTATGTGGCAAATGCACAAGCATCGTAACTGACTCGATCCTCTGGAATAAAGAGTATCAGCGATTGAAGATCAAATGGATGAAACAAAGTGAGAAGAGAAGTGTAGAGAAAAAAGAGGAAAAATAAATGAATAAAGCCTCCAAGAAATATGGGATTATGTGAAAAGACCAAATCTATGTCTGATTGGTGTGCCTGAAAGTGACGGGAAAATGGAAACAAGTTGGAAAGCACTTTGCAGGATATTATCCAGGGGAACTTCCCCAACCTATTAAGGTAGGCCAACATTCAAATTCAGGAAATACAGAGAATGCCACAAAGATACTCCTTGAGAAGAGCAACTCCAAGACCATAATTGTCAGATTCACCAAAGTTGAAATGAAGGAAAAAATCTTAAGGGCAGCCAGAGAGAAAGGTCAGGTTACACACAAAGGGAAGCCCATCAGACTAACAGCAGATCTCTTTGCAGAAACTCTCCAAGCCAGAAGAGAGTGGGGGCCAATATTCAACATTCTTAAAGAAAGAATTTTCAACCCAGAATTTCATATCCAGCCAAACTAAGTTTCATAAGTGAAGGAGAAATAAAATCCTTTACAGACAAGCAAATGCTTAAAGATTTTGTCACCACCAGGCCTGCCCTACAAGAGATCCTGAAGGAAGCACTAAACATGGAAAGGAACAACAGCTACCAGCCATTGCAAAAACATGTCAAAATGTAAAATCCATCGATGCTAGGAAGAAACTGCATCAACTAGCAAGCAAAATAACCAGCTAATATCATAATGACAGGATCAAGTTCACACATAACAATATTAACCTTAAATGTAAATGGACTAAATGCTCCAATTAAAAGACACAGACTGGCAAATTGGATAAGGAGTCAAGACCCATCAGTTTGCTGCATTCAGGAGACCCATCTCACATGCAGAGACACACGTAGGCTCAAAATAAAGGGATAGAGGAAGATCTACCAAGCAAATGGAAAACAAAACAAAAAAAAAGCAGGGTTTGCAATCCTAGTCTCTGATAAAACAGACTTTAAACCATCAAAGATCAAAAGAGACAACGAAGGCCATTACATAATGGTAAAGGGATCAATTCAACAGGAAGAGCTAACTATCCTAAATATATATGCACCCAATACAGGAGCACCCAGATTCATAAAGCAAGTCCTTAGAGACTTACAAAGAGACTTAGACTTCCATACAAAAATAATGGGAGACTTTAACACCCCATTGTCAACATTAGACAGATCAGCAAGACAGAAAGTCAACAAAGATATCCAGGAATTGAACTCAACTCTGCACCAAGTGGACCTAATAGACATCTATAGAACTCTCCACCCCAAATCAACAGAATATACATTCTTCTCAGCACCACATTGCACTTATTCCAAAATTGACCACAGAGTTGGAAGTAAAGCACTCCTCAGCAAATGGAAAAGAACAGAAATTATAAGAAACTGTCTCTCAGACCACAGTGCAATCAAACTAGAACTCAGGACTAAGAAACTCAATCAAAACCGCTCAATTACACGGAAACTGAACAACCTACTCCTGAATGACTACTGGGTACATAACGAAATGAAGGTGGAAATAAAGATGTTCTTTGAAACCAATGAGAACAAAGATACAACATACCAGAATCTCTGGGACACACTTAAAGCAGTGTGTAGAGGGAAATTTATAGCACTAAATGCCCACAAGAGAAAGCAGGAAAGATCTAAAATTGACACCCGAGCATCACAATTTCACAATTAAAAGAACTAGAGAAGCAAGAGCAAACACATTCAAAAGCAAGTAGAAGGCAAGAAATAACTAAGATCAGAGCAGAACTGAAGGAGATAGAGAACAACCCTCCAAAAAATCAATGAATCTAGGAGCTGGTTTTTTGAAAAGATCAACAAAATTGATAGACTGCTAGCAAGACCAATGAAGAAGAAAAGAGAGAAGAATCAAATCGACGCAATAAAAAATGATAAAGGGGATATCACCACCGACCCCACAGAAATACAAACTACCATCAGAGAATACTTTAAACACCTCTATGCAAATAAACTAGAAACCTAGAAGAAATGCATAATTTCCTGGACACTTACACTCTCCCAAGATTAAACCAGGAAGAAGTTGAATCCCTGAATAGACCAATAGCAGGCTCTGAGATTGAGGCAATAATTAATAGCCTACCAACCAAAAAAAGTCCAGGACCAGATGGATTCACAGCTGAATTCTACCAGAGGTACAAGGAGGAGTTGGTACCATTCCTTCTGAAACTATTCCAATCAATAGAAAAAGAGGGAATCCTCCCTAACTCATTTTATGAGGCCAGCATCATCCTGATACCAAAGCCTGACAGAGATACAATAAAAAAAGAGAATTTTAGACTAATATCCCTGATGAACATCAATGCAAAAATCCTCAATAAAATACTGGAAAATCAAATCCAGCAGCACATCAAAAAGCTTATCCACCATGATCAAGTAGGCTTCATCCCTGGGATGCAAGGCTGGTTCAACAAATGCAAATCAATAAATGTAATTCAGCATATAATCAGAACCAAAGACAAAAACCACACGATTATCTCAAAAGATGCAGAAAAGGCCTTCGACAAAATTCAACAGCCCTTCATGCTAAAAACTCTCAATAAATTCGGTATTGATGGAACATATCTCAAAATAATAAGAGCTATTCATGACAAACCCACAGCCAATATCATACTGAATGGGCAAAAACTGGAAAAATTCCCTTTGAAAACTGGCACAAGACAGGGATGCCCTCTCTCACCACTCCTATTCAACATAGTGTTGGAAGTTCTGGCTAGGACAATCAGGCAAGAGAAAGAAATAAAGAGTATTCAGGTAGGAAAAGAAGAAGTCACATTGTCCTGTTTGCAGATGACATGATCATATATTTAGAAAACCCTATCGTCTCAGCCCAAAATCTCCTTAAGCTGATAAACAACTTCAGCAAAGTCTCAGGATACAAAATCAATGTGTAAAAATCACAAGCATTCTTATACACCAGTAACAGACAGACAGAGAGCCAAATCATGAATGAACTCCCATTCACAATAGCTTCAAAGAGAATAAAATACCTAGGAATCCAACTTACAAGGTATGTAAAGGACTTCTTCAAGGAGAACTACAAACTGCTGCTCAGTGAAATAAAAGAAAACACAAACAAATGGAAGAACATACCATGCTCATGGATAGGAAGAATCAATATTGTGAAAATGGCCATACTGCCCAAGGTAATTCATAGATTCAATATCATCCCCATTAAACTACCAATGACTTTCTTCACAGAATTGGAGAAAATTGCTTTAAAGTTCATATGGAACCAAAAAAGACCCCACATTCCCAAGACAATCCTAAGTCAAAAGAACAAAGCTGGAGGCATCACGCTACCTGACTTCAAACTATACTACAAGACTACAGTAACCAAAACAGCATGGTACAGGTACCAAAACAGAGATATAGACCAATGAAACAGAACAGAGCCCTCAGAAATAATACCACACATCTACAGCCATCTGATCTTTGACAAACCTGACAAAAACAAGAAATGGGGAAAGGATTCCCTATTTAATAAATGGTGCTGGGAAAATTGGCTAGCCATAAGTAGAAAGCTGAAACTGGATCCTTTCCTTACTCCTTATACGAAAATTAATTCAAGATGAATTAGAGCCCTAAATGTTAGACCTAAAACTATAAAAGCTCTAGAAGAAAACCTAGGTAATACCATTCGGGACATAGGCATGGGCAAGGATTTCATGTCTAAAACACCAAAAGCAATGGCAACAAAAGTCAAAATTGACAAATGGAATCTGATTAAACTAAAGAGCTTCTGCACAGCAAAAGAGACTACCATCAGCATGAACAGGCAACCTACAGAATGGGAGAACATTTTTACAAACTACTCATCTGACAAAGGGCTAATATCCAGAATCTATAAAGAACTCAATCAAAATTACAAGAAAAAAACAAACAACCCCATCAAAAAGTGGGCAAAGGATATGAACAGCCACTTCTGAAAAGAAGACATTCATACAGCCAACAGACACATGAAGAAATGCTCATCATCACTCGCCATCAAAGAAATGCAAATCAAAACCACAATGAGATACCATCTCACACCAGTTAGAATGCCAATCATTAAAAAATCAGGCAACAACAGGTGCTGGAGAGGATGTGGAGAAATAGGAACACTTTTACACTGTTGGTGTGACTATAAACTAGTTCAACCATTGTGGAAAACAGTATGGTGATTCCTCAAGCATCTAGAACTAGAAATACCATTTGACCCAACCATCCCATTACTGGGTATACACCCAAAGGATTATAAGTCATGCTGCTAAAAAGACACATGCACACGTTCGTTTATTGTGGCACTATTCACAATAGCAAAGACTTGGAATCAACCCAATGTCCATCAGTGACAGACTGGATTAAGAAAATGTGGCACATCTACACCATGGAATACTATGCAGCCATAAAAAAGGATGAGTTCGTGTCCTTTGTAGGGACATGGATGCAGCTGGAAACCATCATTCTCAGCAAACTATCACAAGAACAGAAAACCAAATACCGCATGTTCTCACTCATAGGTGGGAATTGAACAATGAGATCACTTGGACACAGGAAAGGGAACATCACACACTGGGTCCTATTGTGGGGGACATTGGGGGAGGGATAGCATTAGAAGATATGCTTAATGTAAATGATGAGTTAATGGGTGCAGCACACCAACATGACACATGTATACATAAATAACAAACCTGCATGTTGTGCACATGTACCCTAGAACTTAAAGTATAATAACAAATTTTTTAAAAAAAATGTCCACACAGATTATATCTTAATGAAAATCTCAAAGAAAGTGAATTTGATCAATTAATTAGAATGATTTTTAATTGGTTCATCAATTTCACTATAGCCAATGAATGTTTTCAAATACTTTATAACACTTGAAAAGTTGTGTTCTATTAGGTAATTTAATCATTCTTTTTTTTTTTTTAAATTTTTATTTTTTTTAATTTATTTATTATTATTATACTTTAAGTTGTAGGGTACATGTGCATAACGTGCAGGTTTGTTATATATGTATACTTGTGCCATGTTGGTGTGCTGCACCCATCAACTCGTCATTTACATCAGGTATAACTCCCAGTGCAATCCCTCCCCCCTCCCCCCTCCCCATGATAGGCCCCGGTGTGTGATGTTCCCCTTCCTGAGTCCAGGTGATCACATTGTTCAGTTCCCACCTATGAGTGAGAACATGCGGTGTTTGGTTTTCTGTTCTTGTGATAGTTTGCTAAGAATGATGGTTTCCAGCTGCATCCATGTCCCTACAAAGGACACAAACCCACCCTTTTTGATGGCTGCATAGTATTCCATGGTGTATATGTGCCACATTTTCTTAATCCAGTCTGTCACTGATGGACATTTGGGTTGATTCCAAGACTTTGCTATTGTGAATAGTGCTGCAATAAACATACGTGTGCATGTGTCTTTATAGCAGCATAATTTATAATCCTTTGGGTATATACCCAGTAATGGGATGGCTGGGTCATATGGTACATCTAGTTCTAGATCCTTGAGGAATCGCCATACTGTTTTCCATAAGTAGGTAAACAAGGTAATTTAATCATTCTATTAGCAGTCTTGCTTATATAACTCATTTCCTTAGGAGATAAAATAAACTTATTAATAAAAAGATAAAACAACTTTAAGTGAAGCTGTTCAAATTGCCACAAATTCTGACTCACATATGATATTGTTACAGAATCTTGCATAAACACTTTGGAAGTTAACCACTGCATGACAAGGGCTACTAATTTCTTTATCTGAAGCAAAAACTATGTTAATATGACTTCCAGAGTTACAAGGAGGATCAGATGAGATAGTGTTATTGAATACGCTTTATAAAAAAATAAAAATTTATATGTATGAAGTACTTGTTATAATTGATAACAATTTTTATTATTTCCCAAAAATGATTTGTTTTTTGAACACTTCTCTCTAAAATTCACTATATACTATTCCAAATTTAATGTAACCCCTCTGTAGCTTCAATTACCTTTCATAATTCATAAAACAAGTCTGTTTTCTTGCTCTTTTGTATGTTTGGTGACATAAGAAGAAGCTATAATTTTAAACCAACCCCTAAAAACGTTTTAACAGTATCTCTATAAATCTTAGTTCATTTTAAGTCTTAGTAAAAGATTTAAGAACCGTACTCACATTTCACTTAAGAACTGACTCAATGCACTCCAAAGTGCTAATATCTCTACCTTGATTTGGCACATTCGGTTTAATCCCTTCAGTGATAGGAAAGGAATCATAATTAAAGAAGGGGTGGAAAGGGTTCCTTCAGAAGACTATTTCTTGCATACAGATGAATAATTAGAGTGACCTCAATGTGGTGGCTTTCCTTTGTTGCTTAGAGACAAATACATCTGTGCAGCAAATAAACAAGCTCAGCTCAGCAAACCCTCAATGTGAACTGTCTCCCTGGAAGCCAAGAGTCGTCTTTGGTGTCTTTGCAGTTAGATGAAAGGGAGTAGATTCTGCAGTGAAATCAAGAGTGTGGAAGTTTAAAGTTTGACTTTGTTGTTACCTTACCATGCAAAGTTAGCTCATTAAGGGTTTGCTCTTGCCAGAAATCCACAATCTACCATACTTCTTTTAAAAAAATACACATAGAAAACACAGAATACTTTGTTTAGGAGAAAACAAAGTATAGTTGGTTTGAATTTAGCATGCCCCAATTTAAAAACAAAATGTTCTCATATTGAAAATTATGAGCAATTAGAACTTGGTTTTCTTTAACACTGATAGTGGATGATCAATGGTCAAGGACCATTTCAGCCAGCATGAAGCCCAAACCTAAAGAATGTTTTTTGAGGATGGACTATATAACACAGAATCCAAGATTTGATCATTAAAATAATAAAATAATGCAGTTATTTCAGAAATAATGGCAATGCATATAATAAATGAACAGATTTAATGGGAAATGTGGATATATACCAGGAAGAATATTGTCTATTTAATATTTCCTTTTTAAAGTTACAAGAAAATGATGCCTATATTATAATCACAGAATATTGGATATATAACCTTGTTTGCTGTTAGAATTTCACAAAGTGAAAATTAAGCTATTCATTCCTCCTATTCTTTGTTTTGTTTTGTTGGGTTGTGGAATTTTTTTTTAACAGAGTCTTGCTCTGTCATTCAGACTGGAGTGTAATGGCATAATCATAGCTCACCACAGCCTCAAACTCCTGGGCTAAAGCAATCCTCCTACAAAACTGGGACTACAAGTGTGCACCACCAAGTTGATTTTTTTTTTTTTTTTTTTTTTTTGGAGAGATAGGATCGCCTTCTGTTGCCTAGGCTGGTTTCAAACTCGTGGGCTCAAGCAATCTTCCCACCTTGGCTTCCCAAAATGCTGGGATTACAAGTGTGGCCACAGTGCCTGGACTACTACTCTCGATTGTCTCTAAGAAAAGAAATTTCCAAACTCCACCCAGCAATCTATTTATTGGTGTCACAAAACAGATTGTTTTTCCCAGCTATCTCTTATCTCCAGTAGCTTCCTTTACTTACATCCTTTGCTGTGAGATTTTACCATGCCTTTCAACACATAAAGTGTGTGCCCAGGTGCCGCTGACTTTGGGCTTGCCCATGTGGATTACTTAGACCAGTAGAATATGATTGGAAATGACAATGTATCAGCTTGGAGTGGAAGAGGTGTAGCATGTTTCTGATTCTATTTCTGCTATTCCACCGTCTGAGAGAAGAAAGGGCATGCCCTACATTGGGATTAGCTCTTCATTCTGTGTCCTCAAAGACATGTAGATCAACCCTAAACCTGGAAGTGAGCCCCACAGGACCCCATAGCCAGCAGTACAGCCATGTAATGACCTGGGAGCGGCAGGTAGTGAAGCCTAGGTTTTGGAATGAAGCAGCCTCGTTTCATGTCTTGGCTGTACTACTCAGTTACACCTTGAATGGGTTAGCTGACTTTTGTTTTTCAGTTTTTGTCATGGACATTCTCAGTTTGATAATGCTTTACTCACAGGTTGTTATGAAATGTTTGCATCTCTCTCTAGCCAGAGTGAGGCTCAGAGTAAATACTCAAAAATTCTTACTTTCAGCCTTCTTTGATAAGGCCCTTATGCCTCTAAACCCAAACCAGCAACATGACCCAAGCTAAAGTGAAAGTCAACCAACTTAAAACCATCATCAACAGTGCTACTGATGAACAGTGAAAATATTACTAAAAAGGGTTTGATTAGTCAAAGTCTGTGCCACTTATTGCCTTAGGAGTGCTGTGAGGCTAAATTGCCTTTGGGGTACACAACAATTTGCCATCAAAGTCAGGTGTTAGAGCTGGAAGGAACTTAAATTATGACTTAATCTTATTATTGCCTTTCATGATTAGGGGAAATGAGGCCCAGAAAGTTGAATTGTCTTTCCCCAAACTAGTTAATAGCAAATCTGTCACTTAAACCAACAAAATGGTTTTATAGATGTATTGTCTGATATATTAAGAATATACTTCTTTCTGTTATTTTTTTTTCTAACAATAATGAAATGTCTATATCCCAGAGCATAGCTTCTTTCTTTTCATGGAATAGCCCACAAATATCATTTCGTGTGAAATAATTGAAACTCAAGAAAGGGGGATATGCTGTCAGCAGGGAAACATATGAAGTATTGTTTGCATGTGAAATCTAACTGCACTCAAATAGGCTTAGTGTCAGGTAACAGCACCCTTGCAACTAACATAATCTTTACATACTATCATCTGCACATCCATTTTTGTTTTTTTGTCTAAAGTGACAGATTCACAATTTAAATTCTGAAACTAATTTGCCCAGTTTTTAAAACGCTAAGCTTTTAGGAACAAATGTAAATACTAAGACCAGAGCAGAAGTTCTCAATTTAGTTTCTTTTAAAAACTGTTTTAGTTTCTGGCCATGTAATGTTCAGTGAGACAAAAGCTCTTTCAACCACTTGCTCTCTTTGCCAACATCAAAAGAAACAAAAATATATCAACAGCATTAAATGTAAAAGAACATTTAATAAGACTCCATGTGGCAGCTAAAAAAGATGAAGAAAGTGAAAATAAAAGCGAAACCAAACTGAGTAATAAAAACAAGAAAAAAGGAAAAATGTGAGGAGAGGAAAGAAAAAGGATAAATAAGAGAAAATAAGGGAGTGGAACCTGCTTTATATTTTTATAACACACAGACCTTCCACTCCTTCTGGCCATTGGCTCAGGCCTGAAATCAGTCTTAACTTTGGGGCCCCCTAAAGTTCCAGCCAATGTCGAACTGATTCTCAAGAAGCAACTCATTGGCAACTTGCTTAGCTGTTGAAACTACTAGGACCATAAGAGGTTTATGATGAAGACTCACTTGTGTGATCCTTTACCCACTCTATGCAGACCTGACTATAAGACGCAGGAGAAAGAGAAAGAAATGGTTCCATCAAAGGGAGTACCTTCCATACCTGTCCTGCTGCTCTCCCCTGAAGTATTATTCTACAAGGAGAAACCTAGAAATCCAGGGTCCCAGACCAATCCAGGGTCCCAGACCATCCCTGTTGTTCTGAGGGTTTTGTTCCAGATAAGGAAGTGGCCTGAGCATAGCCAGGCTGTCACTAACACTCCTTAAGCCAAGAACCATACACATAAACCCATCTTAGGCTATGGCATCAAATATTACTCCTCTTGAAATTAGGCAAACTTGTACATCAGATTACATTACGTAATGTTACAGTTTTTTTTCCCCTTCTACTATGGGAAGAACAGTATGATGAATTCACGGAAAACCCCTGCACTTTCTGTCATGCAGCCATGAAGGAAAAGGGTAATAAGGCAACGGCACTCAAGCATCCTAGATCTGCCTGGATGGCTGGTAGGCAGTGATTTTCCCCAACTCTGTGAATCCCAGCAATCCATCAAGGAGAATTACTGGAAAAAATGAGACAGAAATGCCATAAACCTTGCTTTCATTTTATTCCAGTGGATGTGAGGACGTGTGCAGTTTAAGCAGATTATGCTTCCGAAGTGGAGCTTGGTTGAGTGATTAAAAGATAAAACAATTCAATTTAAATCTTTACCTACATTTATCGGCTCAGATTTTCTGAATTGTACTGTGAAGTATTGTCATAAAATGGAAATGTTTGATTCAAAGGTAATAAAAGCTATTGATCTACCGTGAAGCAATATTAATATTAACATACTGCTTTTATGATTAATTTGGTGCTGCATAAAAGAAAAACATCAGGATCTTTTAGTGTTGGTGATTAAAGGAACAGTAGACTTTTGAAAATATATTGCATGTACAATAAGATGAACTCATTACAGAGACAGTGTCCAAAGGGCTGGCTGTTAAAGTTGCATATTAAATGTCCAATCAGCAATTACTCAGTTAAATGAGAAGGCAAAACATGTATAGACTTTTGGCAAACTCCATTTAAACATGGGACACAGGAATATACCTTTTTGTGTGAGAACCAAAGAAGCGTTCATCTGGTCTAAAAAATCTGATGGGTTGTATCATGAAATACAAATGTCTGCCAAATCCCACTATTTCTAGAGTCCTTATCCAAACAAAAAGATGGCAGGCGTAGTTGAGAGGAGCATGGTTTAGTCTGCCCTCAAGGTCTTCATCAGTAATCTCACATAGTGAACACTGAACAGTATGAAATAACATTACTTTCAGCATCAACCTGCATTTCAGTGCAAACTTTAGCAATTCAGAATAGATACATGATCTCAGGAGCTCTTATTCTTTTTTTCCTCATCTACATAAAAAGAAAGAAATAATACATATATTTCAGAGGTATCTTAGTCTGTCCTGTGTTACTATAAAGGAATGCCTGAGGCTGGGTAATTTGTAAAGAAAACAAGGCTACAGGCTTCAGCAGACTGTACAAGAAGCATGGTGCCAGAATCTGCTTTTGGTGAGAGCTTCCGGCTGCTTCCACTCATAAGGGAGATGAAGGAGAGCCTGTGTGTGCAAAGATCACATAATGAAAGAGGAAGCAAAAGAGGACTGGTGCCAGGCTCTTTTTAACAATCATCTCTCACAGGAACTAATAGGGCAAGAATTCATTCACCGCCCTGGGAGAGCATTAGTCTATTCACAAGGAATCCACTTCCATGATCCAAGCACATCCTATAATCTATTAGGCCCCACCTCCAACACTAGGGATCAGATATTAACATGAGGCTTAGAGGCAACAAACATCCAAATCACAGCAAGAGGACAGTTATAAAGATGAAATACGTTTACAAATGAAAGTACCTAGCACAACCATGATATATTGCTTCTCATTAGATGCTTCGCGCTCTCTCTCTTTCTCTCGCTCTCTCTCTCTGTTCTTACCTGCCTATAAGTATCTTTATGTGACTTGGTGGTAGTGAGGGACAGAGGAGAAGAAGTGAGAAAAAAATCTGAAAGAGTAGAAGGAGCTATTTAGAGAAAAAAAAATTAAAAAGACTCTTTAGCCATCTCTTGACAACAAATTATACACATGCCTGTCAACAAAACTATCTTTTTAATCCCATTTGGATGTTTTCTTCAAGCAATAAAAAGTATATTTTCTAAAAATCCATGTATGTTGTTTACCATTTATATAAGAAATGTACAGCAGGATTACTTTTACAGCTTGCAATGGCATAGGATTTTGTTTCTTTATTTCTTTTTAACCATAGGAACTCTTAGAATATGACTACTAAATGTGCATAGGTACTAAATCTGAAAAGTACAATCCTATAAGGGCATCATTTGCTCAGAGAATTGTGATAAGAACAATGTTTCTTAAAGTGATGTATACATATGCACATATTTTTAAAATGTATATAAATATCTATGTATAGATATACACACATACATACACATACCTTTCCCAAGTAAATATAATGATGTTCTGCCACAAATGCTTCTTTGGCAGTAAATATGACTATTTTAGGCTATCTACTGACTATAAGATGATAATAATAGTTAATATTTATTGAGCATTTACTACTTGAAAGATGCTATAATTAGGACCTAAAGTACATTACCTAATTAAATCCTCACAATTCCCTTGAGAGATGTTTTAGAATTGTGACCATTTTATTGGAGAATATTTCAAAGTATGACTTTTTTATAATTTGCTCAAACACATTCCCTTACAAATGGGCCTAAATCCAGGCATTTGAACCTATTTCTTACTAATTACAAAATTCAATCTTTAACGCTCTATACAACTTAAAGAGCCAAACCTCACAGACAGCCCATAAACAATAATTTTAAATGGTAGTCACTTTGAAAAATAGATTGTTTACAGAAATTTTGCTCTATTCTTTAGAGAATTTCTCTTTTTATCAGAAAGAGGAATACGCAGAGGGAGAATTTTCTTTGAGATGAAAATTTAAGAAACTAGAAAATTAGATTTATATAATAGACTCTGCCTTTCTACATATTTTTGTGAGAAATTAGCCATTTTTAGAGAGTCACAGAGTTTGACAAAGGAATTGGTGGTCTTGAAGGGAAATTGCTACCAGACTCAATGACAGATTAAGGACAACTATAAAGCTGTTATAGAGTGACTTAGATTTTCTAGGATTGAAGATTTGTATCAGTCAGGATAGAATAGGCTATTCTTTGTAATAAACAACCCTCAGATTATTGGTAGCTTCTAAGACAAAAGGTTTTATTTTATTTTATTGAGATGGAGTCTTGCTCTGTCTCCCAGGCTGGTGTGCAATGGCGCGATCTCAGCTCACTGCCGCCTCCACTTCCTGTGTTCAAGCGATTCTCCTACCTCAGCTTCCTGAGTAGCTGGGATTACAAGCACCTGCCACCACACCCAGCTAATTTTTGTATTTTTAGTAGAGACAGGGTTTTGCCATGTTGGCCAGGCTGGTCTCAAACTCCTGACCTCAGGTGATCCACCGGCCTCAGCCTCCCAAAGTGATAAATCTCCTTATCCTCCCAAAGTGATACAGGTGTGAGCCACTGTGCCTGGTCTGTTTTGTTTTTTATCACCTATGTTACATGTTCAGAAATGATCAGCTGGGAGCTAGGCTCCACACTTCTTCACACTGAGACCTAGACTAAAGAGCACCCCATCTCAGTCTATATCAGAACCATTGCTGTGGCAGAGGAAAAAAGAAATGAGACTCTAGAGAACAACATCAACAGCAAGTAAATGCTCAATTCATAGATAGGTCACTCAAACATTCAATACTCATTGGCCAGAATTAGGCTTGTGGCTTTACTCAACCTCAAAGGATCCAGAATTGAATGCTTTCAAGTGTCTGATGGTCAGCGAGGTACAGAGTAAGTTAAGGAGAATTTGTTGATGGAGTGCCCAAGGACTGGAATGGAGAAGTTTTGTATTTACAAAGATTTTAAACTAACTCTGTGGGGAGAAGTTTATTTTTCCTAACAGGAGAAGTCCCCTTAGGATGATACCTGATTGTGTGAGATTCATACTAAGACAAGACATCTGGAATTGGTGGGACCACTGGTGTTCAGGGTGGTGGGGTTGATGGGGCTCGGGGCAGAGAGACAGATTGAGAGAGAGAGTGAGAGTGAGAGAGAGAGAGGAGACGCAGAGAGAAATATAAATAGCATTGAGGGGAAATCTAAGAACTGACGGGTGAAGAGGGACTTTAGAAAATATTAGAAGTATTTAAAGGGAATTTAAGATGCTTCTTTTTTACTTTGTTCTCCCCATGAGGTTCTTAATTAAATTACCATGTTTGTCAATACTTTGGGGAGTTGTGGTGCAATAATGAAGTGCTAAATTCTGCAGCCAGGTTGGTAATGCCAGGTCAATACCTGACCTCTTTTTATTCTCCATTTCCAAACTACAGAAGAGCATAGGCAAAGAACTGGGGCAGGAGAAACAGTTATAATAACTCAATTTAGGAGAGTTTCCTCTAAGTCCATACAAATGAGTGAGGAATGAATGAGGGAGATCGTTTTTCCACATTTTCAACATGTTTATCCCCTTGTTGCTGAGATTTGGTTGTGAGCATTCCAGCGCCTACACAGGGTGTACGTATCTCATAGACTGTGCTGTGATTGCTCTGGATATCAAAATGTGCACTTCTACTCATTCAGGTTTGAGCAACTCCATACTTCAACTTTGTAAGTAGAATTGTCATTTTGTTTTATATGCCTTAAATATATGCACTTCCTTCACTTATATTACCTCATTTAATATTAGACTCAACTCTATGATGTAGGTAACACCACACATTTTCTTTTTTTTTTTAAAACTATACTTTAAGTTCTAGGGTACATGTGCACAACGTGCAGGTTTGTTACATATGTATACATGTGTCATGTTGAACACCACAGAGTTTCTACTCATTTTATATATTATAAAATGAAGGACTAGAGCAGAGCTGTGGCTCATGCCTATAATTCCAGCACTTTGGGAGACCAAGGTGGGTGGATCACCTGAGCTCAGGAATTCGAGACTAGCCTGGGCCATATGGTGAAACACTGTCTCCACCAAAAATAAAAAGAAAATTAGCTGGGCATGGTGGTGTGGGCCTGTGGTCTCAGCTACTCAGGAGGCTGAGGTGGGAGGATCCCTTGACCCTGGGAAGCAGAGGTTGCAACAAGCAGAGAGTGTGCCACTGCACTTGAGCCTGAATGACAGAGTAAGACCCTGTCTCAAGAAGAAAGAAAGAAGAAAGAAAAGAAAGGAAGAAAGAAAGAAAGAAAAAAAAAAAAGAAAGAAAGAAAGAAAGAAGAAAGAAGGAAGGAAGAGAGAAGGGAGGGAGGGAAGGAACGAAGGAGAAAGAAAGAAAGAAAAAGAGAAAGAAAGAAGAAAGAAAGAAAGAAGGAAAGAAAGAAAGAAAGAAGGAAAAGAGAAAGACAAAAGATAGCAAGAAAACAAGCAAGCAAGCAAGAAAGAAAGCAAGAAAGAGAGTAAGAAAAGAAAACAAAATGAAAAGCTAAAGAAAACATACAAATAACTCAGTGGCAGAGCCAGAATCTGATTGCTCAGATGCCTTCAAACACTCAGGCCGGGACTTAGATTTATTGTACCTCCTGCCTTGTCAGAAGCCAAACTCTGAGTTAGCCATGAAGCACGGAAATATTTACCTGTTGGGTTACATTTGACAAAATACACTTGACCTCCTCTGATTTTCCTCATACTTCCCCCTGCTCCCCTCTACCTCTAGCAGTATCTATCTATTCTAGGGCCAGTTCTATCCAGGAGAGGAGAATATTTTCACCACCTCCCTCCCAGACACACCGGTGTATTTTCTGAAGTTACTCCAGGGAGAGGTGAAGCGCTTTTCATGCGGAAGACTTTCATCTCTTCTTGGCAGTTTTCTTGAAGTTAGCTTTCTCCTCCCCTAGTGGCTTTTAAAGGTTTATTTCAAAACTCCTATCTTTTATTTCCTTAGATCTTAGTCATTTTGGAGAGTTATTGTGAAAGATTGACCGGTTTGTTGTTGTTGTTGCTGTGGGAGGCCAATGGTGTTCACTGGTTTCAGTCTTCCCATGTTCATCCCCATGCCCTGAAGGAAAAGTGCAATGAGCAAAAGCAAGCTACAGGAGGAAAGGCAGTTGCTACAACAAATGCGAGACTGGAAACTTTAGGTTTACATCACTTTCTAAAGAGTCAAAGTTCCAAGTCAGAGTAACCAATTATCTATACTAGCTTATAGGCACACGCCTCCCAGAGAGGAAGCTCTTAGACCAATTAAGTGTCCATGGGCCCCACTAGGACTTCCTTGCCAGAAGGAAACTTCCCCCAGACAACTAGAAGACAATACTGGGGTTAAGGTAAAAAGGCAAAATACCCACTAAAATCCAGTACATTGGCTGCCACAAATAAAAATATACCCAATTTTTTACACTTTGGAAAATGTTTCAGTGCATAAAAATAAACAGTTCTGAAATGCAGTTATTTTTCTATTACTAATAATGGCCCTTCCTTAAAGGGAGATGATCCAAAAATCTCACCACTTACCCCATGTAGCTTCTTGTCCAGAATCTCTGGATATCAATTTCTCTACTAATTTTGCTATTACCTCATCAATATTCAGCAATCTTGACTGCATGTGAAAGTTAAATATGACCAACAAGTCCTATATTCAATAGTAAGAAAAATGAAGAGGAAAAAGGGAGAGAGCTTTATAAAACTACATAAATATATGGTACTGCATGGAGGAGAAACAATAGCAATAAATAATATTAACAATAACCTTTCTAGTTAGTAAGTAGCATTTCTTACACACTTAATTTTGTACTTGTTTCTGTGTTGTATCATGTTGTACTGACAGCAATTTTAGAAGGTAGATGCCATTGTTATCCACATTTTCAGAGGAACAGAACTGAGGCACAGAGAGGTTAAAAGGCCACAGAGTTAGTAAGCCAGTGTGCAATCCACACAGCTGGCCCTCAGAGCCTGCCCACACCTACCACATGCTGTTGCTTCCCCTGTGCTTTTCAGTCCACAGTGTGACTACAGTCCTCGATTCTGCAGCTGTACCCAAGGCAATTGAAGTGGATGACATCTGTGATATTCCTTCTTTACTATGCTTCCATTTACCTTCAGTTAGCATCTCGGATAACCTGGTTTCTCTACCCAGGAGAGAGGTGCAAACTTGTATTACTGAAGGAATCAGAACCTTGGACTTATGACCAGAGTTCTTGTTTGAAGTCGCATGCAGATCCCAAGGACATCTACTTGTGTATGTAACAATGATAAGTGTTGCTGGTGATCACCTATTGCAATTCATGCATTTTTTCCCACCTTCAATGGATAACAACACTATTTTCTCCTGTTAGTCTGGCTGAATCTACACAACCCATAATGGAACTTTTTCCTTGCCCTTTCATTCAGTAGCATAAGCAAACTTAAACTGAAGAGCAGAATCCTATTTCACTGGAGCGAGGATGTGTTCACCAATGATAGCATTCCTCCACTGGGCTCTAAAGCCTAAAGTCACTGAGATGGGAAGCAAATGTTTTGCTGTTTTAGGTGTGTTTTTTTTGTGAGGAATTTCACTCAATTTCTGTGTTTTTATGCCTGAACCTGTATGGGAAAAATAGCGGTGTATACTGATAGCGTGATCAGATACTGGGCCATGTGCTAAAGGCAACACCACAGACTCCTGCGTCTTGTCTTGCGGTGGTGCTGTAACCATGTCTTTAATAAGCTCTTCCACCACTCTCTAAGATCAGCTGCTTCTGAGAGATAAAAGGTTAAGATCTGTGAATCTCATAGGCATCCATTCATTCTCTAGCTTCCTTCACTATAAATTAAGTCACTTTGTAGGACTTCATGTAATTTGAGATTTCATTGGCATCCAGAAAGTTTCTCTCATATGATAGTGCTAGAAGATAAATGATTAAAAAAAAAAAAAAAAAAAAAAAGCAAACCCAGATCTAGAATTAATTTATATTTTGTGAGAACAATTCATGGTACCCTCTCTGTGGTGAAAGAAGTCAATTTAATGACACTTTCACCAGGGAACTGTTACCTGGAAGTTCTGGTACCACAGAAAGGCACAAGCTTGGTTTCACGGGTAGCACATTAGGGACTCAGAGCCAGGTCAGCACAGACAAGGGAAAGCACATCTATCGCCTCCAGTCCTGCCACAAGTCTGACCGTCAATGGATGTTTTATTCAAAATGACTACAAGTATAATTGTGTTAACAGTTTTACTACAGCATGACTATGCCTTCAAGGGGCCCACCGTGAATTACGATTTCGGCAAGAGCTTCCCAGTGACTCTGAAGAACTCATCCAACAGTTGGAAGACTCAGATTATCAAAAATAAATGAATCAATTGTCAGATTTATTGCAATAATTCCTACTACTGCATTAATCAAAGATAATGGGATGCTTAACTGATTGAAAATCACAGATACCTTTTACAATATAAAAAAGGGTCAGTTAAAATATATGGAATCATATTAATTGTAGTTAAAGTTATGTTAACAATCTTAACTAAAAGGTTTACAACTCTAACATATTTTTCTTCATACTGTTCGACAATACAATCTGCAGAAAAATTAAAGAAAATTACTTTTTAAAAGAAAAGAAAATTATAGAATGAATAATAAAGTTATTTCCCCTATACAAGTATGACCCCCCTGAGAGTGTTGCAAGCTTTTTTCACATTTAATCTTCAGTATTATTTGGTAATTATTCAGCAAAATTGCTTATTCTTACTTACTAAACCCTATTAAATAGTTAATAAAAAATTTAAACAATGATTTCCAATTGTTATTTATTTCAATAATATTCTCTCTAATCCTGACCTATGGGTAATTAAGCATTCCGTTTCAGTAGCACCGCATGTCAAACACTACTGCCCTTCCATTCTAAACTTGTGTGCATGCACAGGCCCATTAATGTGATCTGTATTCTTATTTGCATACTTTATTGTGGTAATATTCTGAGTTGAGAGCTTTTTGGAAAGTCCCAGATACACAGGCCAGACATTGCCATCTGTTATTCTCATGCTGGAATCACCCAATCCCAATCATATTTTGTCTTGGCAATGGTCATATTTTTGGTGCCACAAAGAAAAGGGAGGGAAGGAAGGATTACGGAGGGAGGGAAGAAAGACTTGTTCACTTTAATAGTTGCTCTCATTGATACATTTCAAACTGAAACTCCTTGCCTCCTCACTGGACACTGAAAGATAATGGAGCTCTAGTTTCTTACATCATCACCACGGAGAGAAAGGAGTCAAACAGGGGCCATTTAAAAAAATAACACGTGTGCTTGGTTTATCTTTTAACTTAGTATATATTTAATTTGGAAGACTTTAAATTATGAAACATAAGAAAGCAAGCAATAATAACAAAATCTCTGTAATCCCACACTTAAAATATTTAACTTCAACTCTGCAATCTTCTGCTTAATTATTGGGTGATTAGGGAAGATCTCATTACTAATTTACCCATCTTCACAATAAAAAAAAATCTTAAAATTGTTGTGAAGGTTAAATGAGATGATAAACCTCAAATAACACAAAAGTGGATACATAGTAGGAGCTAATTAAATGTTGCTTCACATTTAAACTCACTGACAGCCTAGGCAGGATGCTGTAAATGAATTGCTCTGAAATTAGTGACAATAACTTCAGAAAGAAATCTTCTTAAACGATTAAGAAGCAATCTTATACTTGTTTTATAGCTTGAGTAATAGCATAAGAGAAACAACAATAAACTAAGTGGTTGATGTGAAAGCCTTGTGAGTTTCCATGAAAACAGACACTAAGACTGAATGTGAAGAGGCATCTTTGTGATAAATTCCATTATTTAATTTTTTTGAACTTTCAAAGTGATAAGTGATATTGAGTTGTTGTAGAGACTTTGTCTCAGGGACCCTTTCATTACTCATGGAAAGTCAACAGCATTTATAGATTAGAAACTTTAGGCATTGTTGTAGGTACACAGGTTTTTTGTTGGTTGGTTGGTTGGTTTCTAATTCCTTAGGCCCCAGTGAAGGGTACCTGAGAAATTACTAGCAGTGAATACATTTCTCACAAGGCAGAAAAGGGAAAGAGATAAGCAGCTCCTAAAACCCTGCTGCTTACCCAAACCTGTGATTTCTAGATCTGGTTCATCTATTTATCCACTTGATGGGTGGTATTTTATGATAAGGCAAGGATGAGAAAAATATTTTGCCTTTCTATTATCAGATGCTGCAGATTGATGACAATCTCACAAACACAGAAATCAATTGCAATGGGAAGCAGGATCATGTTAAGCAAAGATTTGTCCCTTAGGGAAAGAAGCCCCATTAATTTCAGGAGATGTTAAAAACTTTTTAAGACTTGAACAAATTGTAAATAATCTATATTAATTTAGATAAAAGGAAATCTTTGATTTTATATTTGATTTCAAGGAATGACACCTAATTTAGGAGTTTTATTCCATCATAATGTCAGTCTTTAAACTTGGCCTTGAAAAGAAGAACGCTGGCAATTTTAAACTCCTGTTTGTATTCCACTTTTTGAAGTTTTAGCATTTTATTTTCTAAGTTCAATTACTTAACATGTTAAAAAGAGAAGAGAAGATGAATATCATTATTTTAATTGTTTTATATTTGGATACTATATTTCTTTTAAAAATGAGACTTTGTGGGGAAGGTTGGGATGGGGTGAGGGATAAGAAACTACATATTGGCTACAGTGCCCACTCCTCTGGTGACAGGTACACCAAAATCTCAGAAATCACCACTAAAAAACTTACCCATGTAACCAAACACCACTTGTACCCCAAAAACTGTTGAAATAAAAATTAGAAATTAAAAAAAAAAATCAACCAAAGGACTTACGTGCAGACAATGAATCTAAGAAAATGTAAAAGCGAAGAAAAAAGAACCAAAAGAGAAGAGTTCACATCACTGAATAGATACCACCAGCTATGTGATTTGGTCACAGTTATAATAATTCTGGAAGAGTGGACATTTTGTGAGCTTAAAGGGCTTGAAGAATGTCCAATGAGGAAATCATTTCACTCAGTTACATTAAAAAAATAAAAATAAAATAAAAAAAAAACCATAGTCAGTAAATGTGTCTATAGACATAAGACAGCACAAGACCAGCCGGGCCAACATGGTGAAACCCTGTCTCTACTAAAAATACAAAATTAGCCGGGCCTGGTGGCACATGCCTGTAATCCCAGCTACTTGGGAGGCTGAGGCAGGGGATCGCTTGAACCTGAAAGGCGGAGGTTGCTGTGAGCCGAGATCACGCCACTGCACTCCAGACTGGGTGAAAGAGCGAGACTCCGTCTCAAAAAAAAAAAAAAAAAATTATTCTCCTTTGCCTCAAAATATTCTTACATGTGCACTTCCATATACACACACAGATGCTTTATTTATTTATTTATTTGTTTGTTTATTGAGATAGAGTTTTGGTCTTTTGCCCAGGCTAGAGTGCAATGGCACAATCTCTGCTCACTGCAGCCTCTGCCTCCTGGGTTCAAGCAATTCTCCTGCCTCAGCCTCCCAAGTAGCTGGGATTACAGGTGTCCACCACCACGCCTGGCTGATTTTTTGTATTTTCAGTAGAGATGGGGTTTCGGCATGTTAGCCAGGCTTGTCTCGAACTCCTGTTCTCAGGTAATCCACCCACCCAGGCTTCCCAAAATGCCGGATTACAGGCGTGAGCCACCATGCCCGGCCCATATATGCATTTTTTGCTCCACAAAAGCCTCCCTTCTCTCCTTCAACAGGGAACTGGTCCTGGGGATGAGTCAGGTAAGATGAGAATCAGAGACAGTGAGGATACAGCACTGCTAATCAACATGACTTTTGCTTGGTTTCCATCTTTAGTATGGCAGCAGACACCAAGTAGGAACCAAGACTAAATATGAGGGGTGGGAGCTATTGCTAATCAATTCCATTATCTTCATGTAAAGAAAACAGGCCTGACACCTATAGGCCTAAGTCCCAAATAAACCTTCTCAAAATTTTTATGACTGTTTTGACTGCCTAGAAATTATATGTATTTTTTTTAGGAAAAGAAATTTGAACTCTTAGAATAAATGTATTGAATGGTTTTTAATCATAACCTGAGCTAGCTGTGGAGTGAGTGTATAGTTAGGATTGGTTTCCAGGAAACAGAGTAGCAGTTCAACTGCAGCCTAGGCTGCCTGGAGTAGCCAACAAGAAACTTTCTGTGTGAATGTTTTCCACTCTGTGGCTGTCACAGTGGACTCATGATACTGCTAAGACTGAGCAGCAGCAAATTTTTAGCTTCCCATTTCCAGGTTATGTTCAGGACCAACATGTAAGTGTTGTAACCTTTACCTGTAGCTATTGGTTAACATATATTACAGCAATACGCACACAGTACTAACTGAGGCTGCTAGCATTTTGGGCCCTTGTTTCTAAGCCACAAGGACCCCAGTAAAAAATATATGAATTTTTGTAGTTTATATTTTTAGTACATTGCTAATACAAAAAAAAAATTCACCTTACAATATGTTCTAAAATTTAAAAATATATATTTGCCTTGAAGCATTTCTGTGATTAAATAGAAAAGTGTAGATTGGGTATGCATGGTAAAATGGTAAAGTCTGAAGGTTAGAACAAAGGCCACTTGTCAAATATCAACAAAGCACATTAAATTATTCTGTGGGAAATGAGCTGAGTTTCCAGAATAAGAGAGAGAAAACAGTCCATTAAGTTCTTAATACAAGTCTTTAAATTGGTGTAATTGAATTCTCATTGACTACAAGAATGATATTTCTATCAGCTTGTGCAATAAGACGAGTGAACGAGAAGGCAGGGATGTTTTTCCTTTGGTGTAAGTAACAGTAGATGACATGAGAATTTATAAGCCATTCTTAATCAGCTGAATGAACCTACTTTATGGTCAAATATGGCTGTACAAATACAACTCCGGGCTTTGAATGGTAAAATTATTGTTCTGATTCAATTGATAATGGGAAAAGCTATTAGTGTGGAACATTAGCCAACTAGTTGAAAATTGCATTGCTTATCTATAAGATTTTTGCAGTAGAAATCACAATAGTTAAAAGGAAGTGGAATTTTGCAGGAAAGATGGAGCTTTTAAAGAAAACAAAAAGAAGGAAGCAAAGAAAAAGTCAACGAACTATAATTAGATAAATGCCCAAGAGTGAAGACACCTATATTTTCCCCAGATTTTGCTAACTCTGGTTGGGATTCCCTTCTCATCTTTAAAACATTTGAAATTATGCCATGTGATCTCTAAAATTTCTCCCAGCAGGTCAAAACTACTTAACCCTTATTAATAGATATGAAATAAATTTCACATAAACATTACCATCTCAACTTCCTTATGGAAAACCTCCACAATATTTTATTGATTCGTCTGTTTGTTTTGTTTTTAGGTTTTTGTTTATCTTATGATTTGTTATTATTTTGTGTGTAAAGAAAGTCATGCATTCTTAGTGGTGTATTTAAAGACAAGTTTGAAAAGGAAATCCAAATTGCGAATAGAATAAGGGGAACTGGAGGAACATAAGACACTGAATAAACACTTACGCTAAAGGCTGTTGCTACTATTACATTATTGTTGAAAGCCATATTGCAAAGCCAATATGTGTTAAATATCACACATATTGCTTGAAGTTATATAATTAGAATAGCCTCAAAGCAAAGAAAATTAGTTTAGGGTATAGGAAGAAATTAAAAAAAAAGAAAAAAGAAAAAAAGGAGGAGGATTAAAGAGAAGAAAAGAAAAGGAAAGAAAAGGCCAAGAAGTGAGCCACTTGTTACAAATTCCAGTGAGCACCATGTGTACCAACAACCATATGAACTGTGTCTCTATCATTTTGCAGTGAGGAGGCCCTGGACCAAAATCTCTTTTCAGAGCCACCATTAACTCCTATCAGAATTCAGAGAATCGCTTCGTATGTGGTCTCCTCACCATTCCACCTAACTCTCTCCTTCCTTCCTCCATTCTCCAAGAGGAATTTAGAATTTTCCTAAAATAAAAGAATGATCTAGTTGTTATTTTGCTTAAAACCCTTAGCAGACTTTCCATTGCACTTGAATAAAATCCCAAGATCTCACTCTGTGAGGCCCTGTATGATCTAAATCATGCTTGTTTCTTTAGTCTCATCTTGTTCCATTTTTCCTGGCTCAACAGATTCTAGACACATTGGCCTTAAAGTTTTCAAACACAACCAGACTTTGCCTTAGTCAGGGACACAGTGTTTTGTTGGCCTGCAATGCTCCCGCTTACTTCCCCATTTTCTACCAGCATCCTGCCTTTGATCTCTATTTCTACATTACTTTCTCACAAACCTTTCTCCCCACCTCTCCTCTCTGCCCTGTATCCTGCATGGCATACTAAATTAATTTTCCTACTATGCATGTTGATTTTTTCCACATCACTTTTCTCAATTTATACTTATTTGTGGCATTTGTTGTTTCATTATTATTTCACTCACTAGCAAATAAACTTTATATCTATTTCAGCCAGCTATTAATCCTATTAATTCAGAGGAGTGTCTAACACATAGACACTCAGCTTATTTGTTGAATAAATTAACGGCACCTATTCTCAAGTTACAGAGAAAGTGAAATGTGGAATTATTCAGATTTTCTTATTAGGTCTGAAACCTCTGATTATGAGAACTCTGCAGAAGAGAAGACTGGGGAATGGATGGTGTGACAGAAAACCTTTGTGTAATAACAGGGTTGGAGGGGGATTGCCCCATAAGGGATTAACTTGTTGAATTCACAGAATACAGAAAGGCTTTCTCTGATTATGTGCTTATAAAGTAGTAAACATTATGCAATGAATGTGCTTCTGGCTTAGGAAAAAAAGCAGGTCTGCTTGATGCAAAAATCAAACAAAATAAAAAACTAAGAAGATGGAGGAAAATGTCAAGAAAAAAATGATGCTAAATGAAGAGAGCTTAACTAAGTCAAAGCAAGAAACTGCGGGAGACAGTACTGGGTGAAGAATGAGGAAATAGAAAATGGAATTAGCACATCAGGAACTAAATGTGAGTTGAATTCATATGAATTCATTGAATGGTACATGTCATAATAGTTGCAGTCTTCAAAGGAAGGAAACTCTTCAGAAGAATTCCTTGAAAAGACAGCAGAGTGTAGCAAAAACGAAAAAGCACCAGATTCAGAGGCAGGGCAGCTGCCTCTGTTTTTAGATCTGCCTTTGATTTGACATGCAACTTTGGTAGAGTGTGACATCACATGCTTATAGATAAAATGAGAAAATATAAATGAATCTGAGTTTGAGATTCCATTTCTGGCATTTCTAGCTCGAATACCCAGAAAAAAAAAAAGTAAGTCAAAACAGATTTCAAGACAAAAGCAAGTTTATTCTTGATAAATATGAAGATCTCAGCCAGTAAACCTCAGGGTGAAATGCAAAGCCCAGACTTGCTCACCTGTGATGCTCTCTACTTATTGACGTATCACATCACTACTCTGACAAATCAAATGTGTGAAGCCTGATGAAAAGTTTGTGGTGCTAATAAAAATCTGTGTGTTCAAGTACATTTCTAACTTTCTAGAGGGCTATATTATTTTTATTATTGCTGTTAAGAATTTCTATAGAGTCTAACTTAGTGGCTGGCTGAGGATGGTTTTTACTACCCATCACAGCGATTCTAGGATGCAGCCTGAGGTGGTTATCTATATTTTACATTTTACTAGGGTGCCTTGCTTTGCCAAAATTAATACTGTTATTTTCAAATGAATGGAGGTTGTGCCAGAGGGATGGGATTATTGGAACTTTACAGTGACTTTGAGTTGGTAAGAAGATCACATCTTGAATTTTTACCTTTCTTTCAATTCATCCTGCTTAGCTCACAACCATGACATCCTCTGCCCAGATTATTTTAACAGTCTTCAAACTATTCTTCTAGCCTTTAGTTTGTTCTCCCGCTAAATCCAGCAGGCCACTTTCTATTCCCAGTATATACTGTTAATGATGTATTCTTCTCTTGCTTAAGAATCCTTGAGGATGAAGTTCAAATTATTTGCATGACATGGACAGACCTTCACAATCAGGCCAGTCTCCTTTCCAGTCACCTCCCAACAAATCAGATTATTCTTTTCTCTCCCATGTGCCATTTTATATCGCTTCACCTTTGCTCATGTGTTTTGTTTATCCTGATTCATGTTTCTGTCTTGTAAACTCTAACTTATCTTTCAAGCTCCAACTCAACCATACTTTCCTCTCTATAACCTTCCCTGATATTATATATCCCATTGCTCTCATACCAGAATGAGTTGTTTTTTTTCTTCGCTCCTAAAACACTCTATATATACTTCTCTGACAGTTTTTAGCATTTTATGTGGTTTACTATAATTGAAAGTGTATTTCTAGAAGGCATATTATGTTTGAACCCCTGGAATTGTATATGGTGTCATACAAGCAAGCATCCAACAGATGGTGATTGAGTTACTCTGAACTCAACTGAATTAAATTGAACTTAAAAGTAAGACATAGTCATTACTTCTGAGTATAAAAGATTGGGAGACCTTTTAAAGTCTGAAGTATGATGGCAATGTGCCCTTTTGAGTTCATGGAGGAATGGAGTTTACGCCTTTTCTCCAGAGCCGATATTATTTCTTCAGAAGCCAACTTAGTAGCCAAGAGCAGAAGAGCTGCTTCCTCTTCAAAGTGAACATAATCTGGATCCACCAGAAGAAGCTGGATTGATAAGATGACAAGAAGATCTATGACTAGAGCAAGATGTTTACTGACAATGTTATTTTTCCCACATACCACTCAGTAAAAGTCCATGGCTTAGAAAATCCTACAGAAAAAACTATCTGTGTTGGAATTTTTACAACCTGGAAAAAATAAAGGAAATTAACAAAAATAAAGAGCATACAAACACATAAGTATAGGCAGGTGAGTATGAGAACCAGTGTCTAATTGCCAATTGTGCTTTACTAAGGACTATCTTTCATTGTGAGAATAAATGCTTTCTGATTTCTTCCTGTTGATTTTTCCTAGTATAGAAGAAACGATGACAACAATAGTTATACGTTTATTCTTTGATTGATATGTCTTTGTTCGTTGATTTCTTTTTTGTTGTGGTTATTTTGGATTTCTATTTTTAAGGTTCTTACTTGAACAAATTAAAGTTTAGTAGCACTCTAGTATAACTTAAAAGGGTATTTGAAATTCAACTGATCCAAAAAAAAAAAAAAGCCAGTCTGGGAACAAGAAAGTTCCTGAGAACATAAAGTAAAATTGTTGATAGGTACTGGGAGAACCATAGGTTGAGAGGCCAGAGGCCAGAGTTTAAGTCCTGATTCTGTCACTACTTGAATATGTGAATGCCTGAAAACTACTTTGTGTAACTATGGGAACCCAAGTTTCTACATTTATAAATGAGGTTAGTGTAGCAGGCCGTTGGTTTTTGAGATGTGTTATGAAGTTTCTGGGTGGCACATAGTTATTGCTAGAGCCACAGAAGGAGAGAGGTAACCATGAGTGGAGAAAGTGTTTCTCCACTGACCTCTCTTCTTAGTGTCTCATTCATATCTTTTACTTACTGTGTTTCCATAAGATTTCTCTGAAAACAAAAACAAAACAAAATAACTTGTGTTGTTGACATCTCCACACAAATGTCTAATAGATCATCAAGTCCAAATCAGAGCTTTGAACTTTATCCCCAGTCGGCTGCATCCATAGCCTACTGTGTCTCTGCTGATGGTAACGCCATGCATCTAATTGCTCAGACATGAAATCTGACCAGTCATTCTGATTCTTCTCTTTTTCCTACAACCCACTTCAAATTTTTAAGCATATCATGTTGGCTATATCTTCAAAATCCATTTGGCATCATACCACATCTCACCCCCTCCTTGGAGGCTGCCTCCATTGTCCCTGACATGGATTCTAGGAATACATTCTTCTCTCTGCTTTTATCTTTAAGCCCAACAGTCTATTATCCACATAGCAACCAGATACCTACCTGTAAAACTTAAGTCAAATTACGTCATTTCTTTGTTCACAGCTCTCCAGTGGTTACCTCATCTAACTCGGAATAAAAGATAAAGTCAATATCATGAGATAAAAAAATTCTAGAGATCTGTGCTGCAGGTGGGCTGGGGCACTGCCCCATTGGCTTCTTCTTCCGTTTATCTGTCTTCATCATCCAGTTCCTGCCCCACTTGCCTCCTGGCTGTTCTTTCAGCAAGATGGACTTGCTCCTGCCTTGGGGCCTTTCCATGGCCTTGGATTCTCTCCTATGCTCATGATTAAAATGACTAACTTCTCAACCTCTTTAAAGTCTTTGCTAACATTTTTTCTTGTTGTTTTAAACATTTCATTTTTTCAATGCATCCTGCCTTGGCCACTTTATTTAAAATTCAGTCCATCACCTCCTCCAGCTGGTCCTATTCCTCTTATCCTATACCATTTTTTTTTCTTTACCCATCATTCATTTTAATTTCCTACATTTTACTTATTGGCTCTGACTTTTTTTTTCTTCTTCTTCTTCTTTCTGAGATGGAGTCTTGCTCTTTCACCCATGCTGGAGTGCAGTGGCAGGATCTCGGCTCACTGCAAGCTGCCCCTCCCCAGTTCATGCCATTCTCCTGCCTCAGCCTCCTGAGTAGCTGGGACAACAGGCACCTGCCACCACGCCTGGCTAATTTTTTGTATTTTTAGTAGAGATGGGGTTTCACCGTGTTAGTTAGGATGGTCTCAATCTCCTGACCTTGTGATCCACCCACCTCAGTCTCCCAAAGTGCTGGGATTACTGGCGTGAGCCACAGTGCCCGGACGGCTCTTACTGATTACCCACATATATTTGCTAGAATATAAGCTTCATGATGGAGGGCTTCTCTGCCTACCTTTCTTCATTTTTACATCTTAAATATCTAAAACAATGCTTCCAACTAACTAGGTGCTAAATTCATATTTATGAAATGTTAATAAAATCAAGAAGGCATTTGATAACTTAAAAAAAAGAAAGACTGCGAGACCATATGATCACCAGAGGTTTTCCTAGTTCCTCTAAAATACTGTTATTCTACCAGTCAATAAATAAAATTGATTCTGTGATCTCCCAGGCATACTATCTTGACTGTGAAGGCTATCTGCTTCTAGGAACATTAATAAGAAAGCAAGTTTTTTCACGTTTTGGTTGGCCAAACTCACACATTGCTCAAACCATCTTGCACACCACTGGTAGTTGATATACTCTCTCAGCTCCCCATGTCCTTGTCAGCATCACTCACAGAGTGATTTTTAAACTCTCCTGGATTTCTCTATTGTTTATGACATCTGTGAGGTTCAGACACTGGGAGATATTATTTAGAATTTACACTGCTACCATACTCAGACCGGCTAGCCAACTAGTGACCAAAGAAGAGAGATGATTCAGCAAACATGATTCTTCATCTAGAAGTGTGTCTCCAGCCTGGGTCTTCTGAAAATGAGTGCAGCTGAGGCTTGAACAAGCTATAATGACTTCAAAGGAAATCAGCTTGTCAGAAGTTTTGGAGATGGGAAGCTCTCTCCCTGACCTGATCCAGAAGGGACCTTTCTTCAAGGGAAATACGTTTTCCGCTTACTTTGCACAGGATATTTCTGTTTTACCTCCTTACATTATTAAATCCTTACCTAGGAAACACCTCTGAGTGCTTTCAGTAAAGACAAATGGTCTGCCAAGGATGCTAAGGAAGCAAGTTTAGATATGTGCTCTTCTGTTCCCCCCTCTCATAAATGTGTTCTGCACTCATTCCAACAGTTGACTTTCTTATGTGTGTCCTCCTTTTTGTTTTGCTTAAATGAAATGTTAGAGATAATTTTCACAATTCCCTTTCTGGGTAAGAAAACGGGTGACATAATTAGAGGGAAAAAAATGGGTAAGACAATGTAGCTTTTGTGGAAAAAAAATGAAATTGTTTTTGTTTCTGTTTGCCATTATCTATCTGTTTTGTCTTTTTCTTCCTTTTAGTTTTTTTTTAAATGACTTTAAATTTTTGTTGCATTCTCTTTTTCTCAGAATTTTTATCACACTATAGAGGAAAAGATTTGGAATTTAAAAAGTGAGCTTAATGTATCTCAAGCTATTTCTTTAATTCATTGAGTGATTATGTCAGTCAACTTAAACCAGTAGTATGTTTCTTATCTTCAAAATATGAGTACTAAGAATGCTGATTAAACAGTTTTGTGTGAAGATGAAACAAGATAGTGTAATGTGCTACATTGCAGATATATGCATATATATGTATGTTAAATATATATAAAATCAATTGCTTGGCAAGGTGATTAATACCGAGGATAAGAATTCTTCTATTTGTTTTTATTGTTATTGTTCCTCAAATCCTTCCCAACTAGTATGAAGTTTCAAGACTTCAGAATTTTTTTTCTTGTTCAACAGCCTATTGCCAATGCCCAGGACAGGGACAGCCCAGTGTAGGGCCCTGATACATGTGAAGAATAAATCAATGAATAAGGGGTCTTTTAGGAATTTCTACCTCTTTTTATATTGTCTTGTGAGTTTGGTAGAGATGGCAATTTTGGAAAAATCAAGAAACTTTTGAGAAATATATGGCAATTAATTTATTACCCCTCTAGGAATTTTCTTCCTCTATCATTTCCCTTTTCTTTATCTCTTGATAGATTTCTAAATGTAATTACTCTGCTATCTCCCTAAAAGAAAAATGAAACAGGCTTAGAACTATGTAGAATTGTTCTTCAACACACTAAATTATGCCATATTAAGTGGCATCTATGCCAGTTTTGTTTTCTTGTATATTTTAGTTTTCAGGGCCCAAGATGTGAATGACAGAGAGGCAAAGATCAAAAACAGGCAGTAAAGGCTGTAATTATACCAAATGAAAGACGTTTCTTTATGTGGATAGAATGAAAATCTCTGACATTTTTCTTTTTTAACCTTGAGGAAGTGGGAGGATATTCATCAAATACTGAAAAATGCTCCTGTTCTTTAGACAATAGTAGAGAGAATTCAGTTGGCTCTTTGAAAAAGTAGTGAAATGACAAAAGCTTGAGGTAAATTTCTTGTTAAGACTCAACAGTTGTAGAGTATACATTGTTTTCATCAGCATATGGGACATACTCCAGGACAGACCATAAATTAGGTCATAAAACAAGTCTTAACAAATTTTAAAAGATTTAAATCATATCAAATATCTTTTCTGACCATGATAAATAAAACTGGAAATCAATAACAGAAGGAAAATTGGAAATAGTACAAACACGTGAAAATTAAACAACAAGCTCCTGAGCAACAAATGGGTTAATGAAGACTTTTTTAAAGGTTAACAATAGTTGAGACAAACGACAATGGAAACACAACATACCAAATCTTATGGGATACAGAAAAAGCAGTCATAAGAGGGAAGTTTATAGCAATAACTGCCCACATCAAAACAAACAAACAAACAAAAAACAAAAAAAAACCCAGAAAGCTCTCAAATAAGCAACCTAATGTTATACCTCAAGGAATTAATAAACAGGAATGAACTCAACTTAAAATTATTTGGAGAAAAAAATAACAAAGATCAGAACAAAAACAAACAAAATAGATATTTAGAAAAATACAAAAACAGGTCAGGCGCGGTAGCTCACACCTGTAATCCCAGCACTTTGGGAGGCTGAGGTGGGCGGGTCACGAGGTCAGGAGATCGAGACCACCCTGGCTAACACGGTGAAACCCTATCTCTACTAAAAATACAAAAAATTAGCCGGGTGTGGTGGCAGGCACCTGTAGTCCCAGCTACTCAGGAGGCTGAGGCAGGAGAATGGTTTGAACCCGGGAGGTGGAGCTTGCAGTAAGCTGAGGTCGCACCACTGTACTCCAGCGTGGGCGACAGAGTGAGACTCCATCAAAAAAAAAAAAAAAAAAGAAAAAAAAAAAGAAAAGAAAAATACAAAAACAACAAAACAAAGAGTTGATTTATTGAAAAGATAAACAAAATTGACACATCTTTAGCTAGACTATAGACATAAGACAGCAGGAGACCAGCCTGGCCAACATGGTGAAACCCCGTCTCTACTAAAAATACAAAATAAAACAGGCATGATGGCATGTGCCTGTGAATCCCAGCTACTTCCGAGGCTGAGGCAGGAGAATCGCTTGAACCCCGGAGGTGGAGGTTGCAGTGAGCCGAGATCATGCAACTGCACTCCAGCCTGGGCAACAGAGCGAGACTCCGTCTAAAAAAAAAAAAGAAAAATAGAAAAACAACAAAACAAAGAGTTGGTTTATTGAAAAGATAAACAAAATTGACACATCTTTAGCTAGACTAAAAAAAAAACAGGGAAAACATTCAAATAAATAAAATGTGAGATGAAAAAAGAGACAATACAACCCATAATACAGAAATTCAAAGGATCATCAGAGACTATTATGAGACTGTTAGGAACAACTATATGCTAACAAACTGGAAAATCTAGAGAAAATGGATAAATTCCTGGATACATACAATCTACCAAGATTGAACCATGAAAAATGGACACCCTGAACAGACGAATAATAAGTAATGAGACGGAAGTAATAAAAACTCTCCCAATCAAAAAAGCCCAGCACCTGATGGCTTCACTGCTGAATTCTCCAGTTAAAGAACTAACACCAATTGCTCTCAAACTCTGAAAAAAGTTAAGAAGAAGGAATACATCAAAACTATTCCTCGAGTCGAGAATTAACCTGATTCCAAAACCCGACAAGAACACAAAGGAAAAAGAAAACTCCAGGCCAGTATCTCTGATGATCATAGATGCAAAAATTATAAACAAAATACTAGCAAACTGAATTCATCAATAAATTTAAAAATTATTCATCATGATCAATTATAATTCATCTCAGAGATAAAAGGATGATTCAACATACACAAATCAATAAACATGATACATCACATTAACAGAATCAAAAACAATAACTATATAGTCATTTCAACAGAAAAAAAAGCATTTGACAAAACATACTATCTCTTCACGAAAAAAACTCTCAAAAAATTAAGTATAGAAAAAACATACCTGAAAATAATAAAGGCCATATATGGCATACTAAAGGAAGAAAAGTTTTTCTTTAAGATCTGGACCAAGACACGGACATTCACTTTCACCACCCCATTCAATGTAGTATTGGAAATTCTAGCCAGAGCAATAAGCAATTAGGGAAAAGAAAGAGATAAAGGGCATCCAAATTGGAAACGAGGAAATCAAACTGATCTTGTCTGCAGATTACATCCTAATATACATGCTATAGATATATAATTATATATTTATATCTTAATATGTAGTATACATGTGAATATATAATTATATATCCATATATATAATGTAACATATATTCACATATATGTGTCCCAAAGAGTTTACCAAAAAGCTTCTAGAATTAATAAATTCAATTAAGTTATAGGATACAAAATCAATAAACAAAAATCAGTAGTTTTTAAATACACTAATAGTGAACTCCCTGAAAAAGAAACAAGAATGCAATCCTATTTACAATAGCTACAAAAATAAATATGAAGGAATAAATATAACCATGGAGATGAATGATCTTTACATGAAGATTATAAAACACTGATGAAACAAAGACACAAATATATGGAAAGATATCCTATGTTCATGGATTGAAAGAATAAATATCACTAAAATGTTCATACTATGCACAGTGATCTACAGAGTCAACACAGTTCCTATCAAAATACATATTACATTCTTAGCAGAAACAGAAAAGTCTTATAATTTGTATGGAATCATAAAAGATCCTAAATAGCCAAAGCAATCTGAAGCCAAAAGACAAAGATGGAGGCATCACACTACCTGATATGAAAACATACAACAAATCCATAATAACAAAAACAGCATGGCATTGGCAGAAAAACAGACACAGACTAATGGAACAGTCTAGAAAGCATAGAAACAAATCCACACATCTACAGTCAACTGATTTTCAACGAAGTTGCCAGGAATATGCATTGAAGAAAGGACAGTCTCTTGAATAAATAGCTCTGGGGAAACCAGAAATCCGTATCCAGAACAATAAAACTAGACTCCTATCTTTCACCATATATAACAATCAACTCAAAATAGATTAAAGACTTAAATGTAAGACCTTAAACTATGAAACCACTAAAAAAATAGGGAAAATGCTTAATGACATTGGTCTTGGAAAAGATTTTTTGACTAGGACCTCAAAAGCACATGCAACAAAAGCAAAAATAGACAAATGAAATCACATCAAGCTAAAAAATTTCTGCACAGCAAAGGAAACAACAGAGTAAAGAAATAGAATGAGAGAAAACATTTACAAGAAATGCAACTGACAAGGGGTTAATATCCAGAATATAAAAGAACTCAAACAACTCAACAGGAGATACACCAAATAATCCCATTAAAATGTGTACAGTGGACATGAATAAGTGTCTCAAAATAAGACATACAAATGGCCAACAGACACACAAAACTACGCTCAACACCACTAATCATCAGGGAAGAACAAATCAAAACACAGTAAGATATCACCTTACCCCAATTAGAATGGCTGTAATCAAAAAGTCAAAAATGAATGTTGGCAGGAATGTGGAGAAAGAGGAACTCTTACATACTGTTGGTGGGAATGTAAAGTAGTACAGTCATTATAGAAAACAGTATTAAATTTCCTCAGAAAATTAAAAATGGAATTACCATATGATCCAGCAATTCCACTACTGGGTATATATCCAAAGCAGAGGGAAAATCTGTTCATCAAAGAGGTATCTGCACTCCTGTGTTTACTGTAGCACTATTAACATCCAAGAGATGTAATCAACTTAAGTATTCATCAAAGAATGGATGGATAAAGAAAATGTTATATAGATAGATAGATAGGTAGGTAGGTAGATAGATAGATACCTAGTTGGTGTCAGATAATTGGAAAACTGGTTGTTGAAGTTGGAAAAGATATCACATATTTGGTATGAGGGAGCAACAACAACAACATATATATGTGATAAATACATATATGTGATATATATATATATTCACAATGGAATACTACTCAGCTACAAAAAAAAAAAAGAATGAAATTCTGTCATTTGTGGCAACATGGATGAACCTGTAAAATGTAACATTAAGCAAAATAAGCTAGGCACAGAAAGACAAATACCACATGACCTCACTTATATGTAGACTCTAAAACAAAATAAAATGTTCTTATAGAAGTAGAGAGTAGAACAGTGATTTACCTGAGGCAGGAAATGGGGTTCCCTAGATAGCTTGGAGGTTGGGAATGGTTGCCAGAGAGACCAAGCATTTATGAGTAGGTTGGAAGTTTTAGATTCACCTTGGATCTCAAACCCCATCTCCACAAAAACTACAAAAATTAGCTAGGAGTGGTGGCACACGTCTGTAGTCCCAGATACTAGGGAGGCTAAGATGGGAGGATCACTTGAGCCCAGGCCGTTGAGGCTATAATCACGCAGGTACACTCCAGCCCGGGCAGCAGAGTGGTCCCTTGTCTCAAAAGAAAAAACAAAAAACAAAAATAAAAAAAACTGTGTAATCGCGTCCAGAGAGCTGGATTTGTTAACACACTGAGGTGTTAAAACTATAGCACATCCAGGCTGGGCACAGTGGCTCATGCCTGTAATCTCAGCACATTGGGAGGCCAATGCAGGCAGATCACAAGGTCAGGAGATTGAGACGATCCTGGCTAACACGGTGAAACTCCATCTCTACTAAAAATACAAAAAAAATTAGGCAGTCGTGGTGGCGGGCGCCTGTAGTCCCAGCTACTCGGGAGGCTGAGGCAGGAGAAAGGTGTGAACCCAGGAGGCGGACCTTGCAGTGAGCCGAGGTCGTGCCACTGCCGTCCACACTGGGAGACAGAGCGAGACTCCGTCTCAAACAAACAAACAAACAAACAAACAAGCAAAAAACAACTGTAGCACATCCAGATAGGGCATGGAAGCTCTGTGTGCCTCCAAAAAAAAAAAAAAAAAAAGTAATGGTAAGTACAGCACTTTGCTCTGTTTTGTGATTTGTTCTGGGAATTAACAAACCTGAGAGGGGTCATGGGAACTCAATTTGTAGTCTGCTGGGTAGAAATGTAGGTGTCCTGCACACCTCATTTGCAGCTAATGCCTGAGGTAGGAAAGTCTTCTGGGGTTCTGCCCTTAAGTTGTGGGGTCTGGGCTAACTCCAAATAGTTTCAGAATTGAATTGAATTGAATTGTTAGATACCTAATTGGTGTCAGAAAACTGGAAAACTTGTTGTTGTAAGTTGGAAAAGATATCACATATTTGGTATGAGGGAGCAACAACAACAACTCTCTTCTACCTACTTCATGGACCTGGGCAAACCAAACAACTGTCTGAACTTCAGTTTCCTCGATTTTGAAATCTGCATAATACTTGCAAAGTTGCTACAAAACACATAATGTATGTATATATAATTGAGAGGCTGAGGTAGGAGGATCACTTGAGCCTGGAAGGAGGAGGCTGCAGTGACCCACTGCATTCCAGCCAGCAGCCTGGGTGACAGAGCCAGACCTTGTCTTTTCTATTTATTTATTTATTTATTTATTTATTGAGACAGAGTCTCCCTCTGTCACCCAGGTGGGAGTGCAGTGGCGCGAGCTCAGCTCACTGCAAGCTCCGCCTCCTGGGTTCACACCATTCTCCTGCCTCAGCCTCCCTAGTAGCTGGAACTACAGATGCCGGCCACCACATCTGGATAATGTTTTGTATTTTTAGTAGAGACGGGATTTCACTATGTTAACCAGGATGGTCTCACTCTCCTGACCTCGTGATCCGCCAGCCTCGGCTTCCCAAAGTGCTGGGATTACAGGTGTGAGCCACCATGCCCGGCCCAGACCTTGTCTTAAGGAAAAAAAAAAAAAAAAAAGGGATGAAAACTCACAGGCTTAGCATATAGGAAAAAAGGAAAGGAATGTGGTAATTCTTTTCACCTCAAGACTGCTTTAAACAACAGTAGGTAGATGCATTTCACATGAAATGATAGTTCCATGGCCAAGTTTGAACACTAAAAAAGTCCTTCCTTCAAAATTAAAATGACATGACCCTACCTTTTGGTTTCAGGTGAGAAGAAGCAGAAACATTCTTTAGGATATGTTAATCTATCAGGATGTGATAGTCTAGACCATCTATCCTTTTCTTTGGATTCTCTAAAAGGGATAGCTTTGAGAAGTGAAAACCTTCACCTCAATTCATACTCCACCAGGAAAGAGAGGAAGAATAGTCCCAGAAATATCTCAAACCATGATTCTCAAGGGGAATTTTCAGTCCTTCTCCCAGGTCTCACCTTAGTCTTCAGCTATTCTGAAATATACTGTACATTCTAATGAAACCCTGGATTTCAGAACCAAACATGAGCTTGGGTGTACCCTCTATATTCAGGAAATAAACTGTGTTAAACGGCTCCATGCTTCTAACAGATTCAAGGCAGCCACAATGAGGTCTCCCTGCTTGAGAACCAGTGACTTGGGAGATCATAACTCCTCATGCATGTGGGTGGGCGAAGAGGCTGGTGAGACCATTAGGCTATTTATCACCAGTGACCAAGCTACCCATGGTCCTCCCTTTTCTATGTCTAGATGGACACACTAGAGCCATACTCAGAGGGTTCTACATGATCTGCCTCCCATCTGACCTGCCATTTTGCCTTTCACATCCTGAGTCATGTTCCCATTGTGAAGGCAAAGTGACTGAAATTCTGGACAGATTTGGAATCTAAGAAAGGATATGACTTATGCCCTTGTCCCCTGACCACACCTTGAGTTGTAGCAATCCCCATAAAGTTCCTTAGTCCCAGCAGATTGTAGTATGTCATGTAAAAACAAAGTGGAATTTATTTAGTTGGTGAATGAGGTTTTATGCCCATTTTAGAGGTATTTTGTTCTATAAAAATTTTGCCTTTCATAAACTATGTCTATTAGGCTTTATCCTGAGGCAGCCACAAAATATTGAGGAAAGCACAGACATGGGCTTTGGCATCTGCCACACCTAGATTTAAATTGTAGATCTCTAACTTACTGTCTATGTGAGCTTAGTAAATGGACTGAATATCCCTGGGCCTGTTTTCCATGCAGAAAAGTGGGGAAATAACACCCGGATATCATGGAATTTGTTGGAGGCTACCCTGAGATGAGGTAAATGGAAACCCATAACTCTTATGTCATATGTGATCTATCGTGCTTTTGAAACCATTAGCACAGGTGAGGACCGGCTCAGCCCAGGAATGAGTGGGCCCTGATAATTACTAGGTCCCAGCATCAGATGATCGTCCATTCTAAATGAGACTGTATTAGGCCGCTCTTGTATTGCTATAAAGATCTATTTGAGATTGGGTAATTTATAAAGAGGTTTAACTGGCTCACAGTTCTGCAGGCTTTATGGGAAGCATGGTGTTGGCATCTGCTTGGCTTCTGATGAAGCCCCAGGGAGATTTTACTCATGGCTGAAGGTGAAGCAGGGCAAGCACATCACATAGCAAAAGCAGAAACAAGAGAGAGTGAGGGGGTGGGGGTGCCATACACTTTTAAGAACCAGTATGGAGAGAACTCACTCACTACCACAAGTACATTGCCAAGGCATGAAGCATCCACCTCTGTGACCCAAACAGTTCCCACCAGGCCCCACCTCCAACACTGGGGATTACATTTCGGCATGAGATTTGGGCGAGTGTGAATGTCCAAACTATATCAGGACTCTCCAAGTTTCTTTTATATCTAGAGTCAGGAGGATCAGGATCTCCTGAGAGAATGACAGAATGACTGGTCATCAGAGCTGTGTGGTGCTCTTCAGAGTGCTCCAGCTCTTCCTCAGGCCTGGTTAGTTCAGCTTCCATGGGGACAGCTTTCTAATCAACCTTATATCCCCATCAATTCTTTTACTAAATCACAGCAGCTTAAGTATCCTATTATCTTAATTCCTTTGCCTCTGAAAAAATGACTAATTAACTGAATGAGTAACTCATTTAATAAAATTTAGGCATTAAATAATTTCCTTGGTTCACCATCTTAAAATTACTTACCATGTGACAGTCACTGCACTGGCCTACAAGGATGCAAACATGCATAGAACAAAGCCCTCAACCTCAGGGACCTCAAAATATAATATAAAGACAAATACATACACAATCAATTAGAAGAACATGTGAAGGGTAAAGTAAGAGAAGTGTTTTCAGGATACAATGGGCTTGGCATAAATGTTAGGGAGCAGAGAAAAGATAAAACTACTAATTATTGACCACCTATGTGATTTTCATACCACCTTTAACGACGACAATTATTGAATCCATTTCAGAGATAAGGACCCTGAGAGTTAAGGAGCTGGTGACATTTTTAAATTCAGTTGTCTAGCTAACCGCAAGGCTAAGAAAAGCCCCCGTGTCAGTCAAAATTCACTGCTTCAGGATCACTTAGTGCCTGCTTGGCAGAAAGCAGCTCAGAACCTTACATCTGAACTCAACTGAACCTCATGCATTTCCTCTGCAGTGACTTCTACATCTGCCACCAGATAATTCCTGAAAAGTCCATGAACATCCATAGGAAGGGGCATTCCATTTTTTTCAAGCACTCCATTATGAGTATCGGTATTATATCATATTTATGCCTTCTCTTGCCAAGTATATTAAATTTGACACATTTACTATACATTTTTATTTATCCTTCTCTAGATCTGATTGAAACAGAGGGGTTTTCTCTAATTAGTTTATGTATTAGAATTTATGTACCATTCTGGAACTACCCACAGACCTATTGGTGTTACAGGTAGAGTATAAATGCTAGTCGTTATCATGATAAAACACCAAGAAACACTTAGGCAATGTAAAGTTATAATTTGAAGAGTTTATAGAAGAATTGAAAATAATTTGAATCATGAAAGATTCCACTATTAGCAGCTTCTGGGATGGTCTCAGCAACACATAATGCTTTGTCTATTTCTCCCCTAGCTGTCCTTCTACATGACTCTATTTTAACAGGCAAAAGCAATTAAAGTCAGTATTTTGGAACTTAGTTCATTTTCTTTGCCATTCCACCTTCTTGTCTTCACCCTACATCCAGTATGTCATTAGTACACACCACTCAATGCCCTGGCCTCGAGCAAGTCTCAGCAGAGCTGAAGAGAGAGAAAGAATTTCTAGGAAGGAGGGCCACCTACCAATAGAGTGTGAAGGACTTTGCACCAAGATGCAAGGATCCCAGAGACTGCCTGTGCTTTCTGGCCGTTGAAGGTGTATATAGTAGCAACTAAGCCACAAACACCACTGTGCATTCTCTAATAAGAGCCATTATCATCAAAGAAGTAGAAGTAGAAAGCTGGCCCTTGGTTAAAGGAAGGGGCTTTATGAGATGCTAAAACAAACTGCTTTCAGCTCTTTATAAATGCTGAAAGCCTCGGCAGGGCCAGATGGAAAGAAACTACTCTTGTGGCTATATCAGGTCTTTTTCTCATGTTTATGGAGTAATATGTTGCACATGCAAACAGAAATAGGCTTCTACAGCAGGAACCCTGTAACGCTGACATGGGTGTTGGAGAAGAGAATTTTTTTTTTTTTTTTTTTTTTTTTTTTTTTGAGGCAAAGTCTCGCTCTGTAGCCCAGGCTGGAGTGCAATGGCGCAATCTGGGATCACTGCAAGCTCTGCCTCCCGGGTTCATGCCATTCTCCTGCCTCAGCCTCCCGAGTAGCTGGAACTACGGGCGCCCACCACTACGCCCAGCTAATTTTTTGTATTTTTAGTAGAGACGGGATTTCACTGTGTTAGCCAGGATGGTCTCAATCTCCTGACCTTGTGATCCGCCTGCCTTGGCCTCCCAAAGTGCTGGGATTACAGGTGTGAGCCAGCATGCCTGGCCAGAGGAGAGATATTTTACTCGGTTTAACTTACCTGAGCACCAGAATCTTGGCTATAATAGGTATGTTCTAACAAGCCAAACTAGCTACATATTTAATTTCTGGACAGAGTGATCTTGTTTTCACATTATTCTCAAGTGATGTCAAGTATACAAATCTTAAATGCACAGCTTGGTTCATTTTTCCGTATGTGTACACCCGTGTATCTGCCACCTTCTTAAAAATATATATTTTCTTAAGCCCCAATGTGTCTCTAGCTCCTCTTTCTGGAGGGATTCTTTACTGTATGATTGATTGCATAAAGTTGATCTTATTTTTGAATAATAAATAATAATCTCTCATTCAAAAATGGTATCTAGAAAGAAAAATAAAAAGTAAATATAATCCTGATCTTTAAAAAATTTTCTTTGTTTTAAGTCACCCTACAGGTCCTTGTTACCAGGAAACCCATAGC